>NW_006922194.1:143956-162733 GCF_000298275.1 Orycteropus afer afer
TGTAAGCTCATTTTATTTTGGATATGTCCATAGCTGTAGTTTCTGGGTTGTGTCACCTTGTGTATTAATGGTCGGTTATTATTTACTATTTTTGGTTCTCTGTTCAAAGGACTCCCTTTAGCATGTCTTATAAGGTTGGTCTGGTTTTAACAAATTCCCTTAGTTTCTGCTTATATGGAAATCTCCTAATTTCACAATCATATTTGAGGGACATTTTGCCAGGTATATAATTCTTGTTTGAAAATTTTTCTCTTTCAGGGTTTTATGTATGCCATTCCATTGCCTTCTCACTTGCATGGTTTCTGCTGAGAAATCAAAGCTTATTTTCACTGGCTGTCCTTTGTAGGTAAGTTTTTGTTTTTCCCATGCTGCTCTCAAGATTCTGTGTTTGTCTTTGGTTTTGATGAGTTTGATGGTGATGTGTCTTGGTGATTTTCTTTTGTGGTCTATCCTGTTTGGGGTTCGTTGGACTTCCTGGATGGATATATTATCATCTTTCATCATATCCATGAAATTCTCCTCCAGCAAATCTTGCACAATTTTCTCAGTGGTTTTGTTTTTCTCTTCCTGTTCTGGAATTCCAATGACATGTAAATTATTCTTTTTGATGGCATCCCACATGAACCTTAGGCTTTCTTCATTTTGTCTTGATTTTTTTTCTGATTGATCCTTTTCCAAAAAGTATTCAGGTATTTGTGTTCAATTTCATAATTTTGTCTTCCTTCGCATCCATTCTTCTCCTTTGCCCTTCCAATGTGTTATCTATTTCTGAAAATTAGTATTGATCATCTGGATTTCTATCTGTAGATTTGGAATCCTTTCTAATTTTTCATTGATTTTGTCATTTTATTCTTGTATTTTCCTCCAAAACCCTTGTAAGGTTTTTTCTGTGTTTTCTTTGGTCTGTCTCTCAATCTGTTGAAGATACCTAAAGATAATTCTTTTGAATTCCTTATCATAGAGTTTCAATGCTGCTTCTTTCTCAGGGATGTGTTCTGTGTCTGTATCCTGCTCCCTTGTTTGTACCACTTTATCCTGCTTCTTTGTGTGGACTCTGATGGTCTGTTGTCTCTGAGGCATAGTGGCATTGTTGTATTTAGATCTCTGTTGACTGTTTGTGAAGAGCATTCAAGTGTGATTCAGGCTTTTCTTGGTGGATTTTTATTGTTGGAGAAGGAGGTAGTGGCTGTTGCTCAGTAAGTGAAGTTGCAGGAGGTCTGGGTGTAGTTCTGTCTTATGGGGACTGTTGTCTTCCACTCAGTTAGATACAAATTACAATTGAATAGCCATCAAAAAACTAAAAGCCAATGGATGAAAAACACACCATGTAATCACACAGGAACAGTAACCAAAAAAAGAAAAAAGAGGAAAAAAAAGAAGACAAACAAGAAAACCTGCAATATCTGGGGATAAGGCACTAAGAAAAAGAAGTAGGGAAGGAGAATAATAGATTAAAATAATGGTAAAAATGCAAAAGGAAAATGAAGGAATGGGGTTGATCATGAGAAAAAAAAGTGGAAAATAAAAAAAAAACTTAAATTAAAAAAAAAGAAAAAAATTCAACCAGGCACAGGGAAAAGGAAAAAAAGCTGAAAACCAGGACTGGTAGGGGAAGATTAAGAATAATAATAAAAAGGACAAAAGTATTAATAACATTAGTTGTTTTAAAACAGACAAATACAAGCAAACTAATCACCAGAAAAAAGAAAGTGAAAAAGAACAAAATAAAAATAAATAAATAAAAATCAGTGGAGGACATGGCAGAGCACCCAGGCTCTGTCTGAGCCCACAGACTTTGATGGAGTTCCTTTGGGCCCAGAAGGTAGGTGCGATTGGGGGATGGCCACTCCTCCGTTCACCAAGTGGGTGTGGGGTATAAGAGTAACAAGAGGAATGTCATACCTTTTCAGTCTTGCAGGTCCCAGTGTCCTTGGGGTTGCTGGAAAGCAGAATGTGTTCTTAAGCCGCAGGAATCTGTGAGAGCACTGTCTCTTTAAATATTCAAAATAGTCAAGCAGCTTTTTAAACCTTCAAAATGTTGGCACTCTCTGGACTGGCAAAAGTCCACAGTTCAGCCCACCTTTCTCTTCACCTTCTCCATTTGTTCCCCAGCCACCAATGCACAGTCCTCCGTGCAGTTCCTGGCTAGTAGGGTGATTTTTAGGTTAATTCTTAGGTCCTACCACCACTCGAGAATCTCTGTGCACATCTGTGCCATCAGGATCGCTCAGGATCGCTGCCAGACTGCAGCTCCGTCTGTCTCCTTTTTTGGTATTTTCACCCAAATTCTTCTGCTAGTTGGGGTTTAGTCCACTTCCATATCCTTCCCTTCAGGGCTCTGGAGTCCAAGATTATCTTCTGTGTCTGTGTTAATTGGTTTCTCTTTTCTTTGTTGAAGAGGGTCTGTGCAGTCTTTCTGCCTAGCCTGCCTTCTTGCCAGAACTCCTGTAGGTAACTTTTTGTTTTTCCCATGCTGCTTTCAGAATTCTTTCTTTGTCTTTGGTTTTGGTAAGTTTGATGGTGATATGTTTTGGTTATTTTCTTTTGGGGTCTCTCCTGTTTGAGGTTCATTGAACTTCTTGAATGTATATATTTTATCTTTCATAATATCAGTCAAATTACCTTCCAACAAATCTTCAACAATTTTCCCTGTGGTTTTTTGTTTTGTTTTGTTTTTGATTTTTGTTTCTTCAATTTCAGTTACACATAGCTTATTTCTCTTGATGGTTTCTTACATTAATCTTAGGGTTTTTCATTTTGTTTTGCCCTTTTGTCTGATTAATCCCTTAGCAAAGTAGTATTGAGGTATTTGTCTTCAATCTCATTAATTCTGTCTTCCATTGATTCTATTCTACTCCAGTGCCCCTTCAATGTGTTATCTATTTCTGATATCTTAGTGTTAATCTTCTTAATTTCTATTTGTTGTTTTTGTATCATTTCTAATTTTTTGTTTGTCAATTTGTTCTTGTATTGTTTTCCTAAATTTTTCTAGCTCTTTGTCTGTGTCTTCCTTAATTTTGTCAGTGCTTTCCTGAATCTGTTTCTGAATCCATCATGGTACCCAAATATAATTCTTTTGAACTCCTGTCTGGGAGTTTCAATGCTGCTTCTTCCTCAGGTATGTTTCTTGGTTTGTTTCCTGGTCCCTTGTTTCTACTACTTTTTCCTGCTTCGTTGTGTGGATTGTGATGATCTGTTGTCTTCAAGATACTGTGGGCATGTTATATTTATGCTTATTTAATGTGTGAAACAGAAGGAGAGCATATGTGCAGGTCTCTTTTAGCTGTTCATAAGGAGCAGTTGAAGGTGAAGTGAGCTGGTATTGGCCACCATCTATTGTTAGTTGGTTGGCACAAAAGCAAGTGTTGGCCCTCACTCAGTGGGTGGGGCTACAGGAGTTACATGGTTGGGGTGTATTGGAACAGTTGCTGTCTTCCACTCAGTTAGATGAAAATGAATAAATAAATAAAATAAAAAACACCCAAAAAATAAAAACAAGAGAAGAAAAAACTCAAACCTCATAAACAAACAACAACAATAGCAAAAAATAGAAAAGCAATAAATGAGCAGAAAACTTTTCAAAATATATTTTTAAAAGGTAAAAGAAAGATAATGATAACAAGTGGTTATGGGTGGGAGGCCAAAATATCTGGGGAAGAAGGAAGGAGAGAAAAGAGCAAAAATAAAAGACTAGTAAAGAAAAAATGGGAAAACTGCAAAAGGAAAAATGAGGGATAGGAAGAACCAATAGAAAGAAGGAGAAAAATGAACCAGAGAGAGGGAAAATATAAAAGAAAAAAAAAACAGGAATGGGAAAGAGGGCAGAAAAAAAAAAGGATGAAAGGAGGAAGAGAAAAAGTATAATTTAAAAACAAACAATCAAAAACAAAACTGTGGAGTGGGGCACAGCACCCAGACTCTGTCAGGGCACAGATCAGGATGGAATTCCTACTGGTTAAGAAGGTGGGTGGAGGCTGGGTTTGCCACACTGCTGTTCACTAAGAGTGTGTAGGGTATAAGAGTAACAAGAAGAATATTGCACCTTTCCAGTGGTCAACCACGAGTGCAGCTGCCTGTCCTGTCCTCAGCAAATGGAACCCACTCCTATATTGTAATCTAAGAAGAATGTCACTTGCATATATACAAAATGGTCTCGCCCACCACTTGCCTATATTTCAAAATGGTCTTACCTTCCACCTGAGAATATTTCAAAATGTCTTCTTCCTCGGGGCAGCTGCTGCAATCCATAGATCTGTTTGTCTCCTCCTTTCCTGCTTTCATTTCTGATTGTAAGCCACCAACTCAGTCCTTGCCCATGCAGAGTTGATTCTTAGGTTCCTACCAGTGTATATTAAAAATGGTTGTGTCCTCAGGAGAACTAGCAGTTTGCATCTCCGTTTGTCTCCTTACTCACTGTTTTCATTCAGGTTCTACTACTAGTTGGTATTTAATCCACTGCTTTGTCTTTTCCTTCAAAGCTTAGGGTCTCAGGATTGTCTTCTCTATCAATTTCAATTGCTTTCTCATTGCTTTGTTGCAGAGGGTTTGTGTAGCTTATTTGCCTATTCTGTCATCTTGCCAGAACTCACACTATAATATTTCAAGAACTCACATAATGCTACAGTAATTTTTAAACATTAGTACAGATTCAAGGATAAACAACTAGATCAAGGAGTATATTAGATAGTCCAGACACACACCTTTACATTTATAATCACATTTCAATTCAGTGGGGACAGAAT
Organism: Orycteropus afer afer; assembly: GCF_000298275.1. Lineage (NCBI taxonomy): Eukaryota > Metazoa > Chordata > Mammalia > Tubulidentata > Orycteropodidae > Orycteropus > Orycteropus afer. Next base: position 148,699 of record NW_006922194.1, read on the forward strand.
GGTCTTATCAATAAATAATGTTGGGATACCTGTGTATCTCTGTGGCAAAAAAAAGAAGAAGAAGAAGAAGAAGAACCTTAACTCTTATGAGTCACTACCATAAAAATTAATTTGAGATAGATTATAACCCAAATATAAAAGTTAAAATATTAGAACTTCTAAAATAAAGCAAACAGAACATTTCCATAACTTTCAAGTATGCAAAATTTCTCTAAAAGAACATAAAAAGTACTAGCCATAAAATATTTTTAAATAAGTTATATTTAAAATTAAAAACTTTTTTTTCATCAAAAGATATCATTAAGAGAGTAAGAATTCAAGTCACAGACTGCAAGATTTTATTTCTAATACATGTTCTGACAAAGAAGTCACATCCAGGATACATAAAGAACTTTTAAAAATCCACAATAAGTAAGAAAACTCAATTAGAAAATATATGAAAAATTTGAACAATCACTTCACAAAATAAAATAACCATGTGGAAAATACACTTTATTGATTTTCAGGGAAATGGATATTAAAACCACATTAAATACCACTACATGCACACTGGAATGAACAAACTGGGGGCAGGGGGGGCTATAACATCCAATGTTGATAAGGATAAGGAATAACTGGAATGCTCATTTTCCTGGTGGAGGTATAAATCAGTACGATCACTTTGAAATATTGTTTAACAGGATATACCAAAGCTAAAAGAATATTTGCTAAAGACATATTTATTTTATGACCTAGCTATTTTACTCCTACATATATATACAAGTGACATAAGCAGATATATTAACCAAATGACACACTTAAGAACTTTCATAGCTTTTGTATAAGGAGCATTAAGTTTATGCGAATGGCAGTAAAATGATTTGGAAACCATTGAGAATGGCTGCACAAATTGAAGAAGGTAATCAAAGTCACTGAATTTGTGCATGCAGAAATTGTTGAGTTAGAAAATGTTTTGCTATGTATATTTTCACCACATATACCAAAAAAGATAATTACAAAGAAAGGAGTGTTCATAATAGCAAACATTTAAATATCCATCATTGAGGAAGTAAAGTGTAAAATATATATAGAATAATACAAAGCAATAGAAAAAGGACAAACTACTGATAAATGTAAAAAGTACTACAGACATTGTGTTGAATGAAAGAAGTCAGATACAAAAGAGTACATACTGTATGAGTCAGTATATATGTAGTGTGTTAGGCTGGGTTCTCTGGAGAAGCAAAACCAGTAAAGCTTGTATATACCTAAAGAGAGAGAAATTTATCCTAGGAAAATTATTCACACTTATAGAAGCAAGCATGCCCCAAGTTCTTGGATCAAACATCAAGCTGGAGATTTTCCTGACTCATGCAGCTGCAGGGGCTGAGGAGCTCAACGTTGGCAGGCAGTATACCAGCTGTTGACCCAATGAATGATGAATCCAAGATCACCAGGCCGGGTGGTGGGTTGTTCACTCACAGACAGTTATAGGCAACACAACAGAATCCTGATCCACAGAGGAATGTCTCTTTTTCCAGGATGTCCATAAATATATTAGAAGCAGGCCACACCCCTAAGGAAACTCCCTTTCAACCAATTGGCTGCTCAAAACATATACATCTGATCTCATCATGGGACTAACCCACATCACAATTGCTTAAACCATTCAGAATTGTGGTCCAGCCAAGTTGACACACAGCTCCAACTATCACAGTCCACTACTTGTCAACACACAACTCCAACTATCACAGTCCACTACTTGTCAACTTGACAGTTGTACACATCTACTTAACCATATATAATCTCTAAATAAGGAAAATTATGAAGTCATATTTGCACTTAACATGATACACTAACATATGTACAGCCAAAACACATTAACCCTGTTTATATTGTATAGTTCATAACAGAAAGAAACAAAAATGTTCAATGCACAAATACAATGAAGAAATACAATAATCACAGTCCTTGTTTCTGCAACTGGTCACATGGTCATAGCTGATATTCAAAACTACCTTCTACACCCATTCTGTATTTCCCATGCCCTCAACAAGCACCTCAACTGGTCATGGTTCTTTGCCTGGTGGGGTGGCCCAAACCTTCATTCCTGAAGAGTCTGGGACATTAGTAGTCATATCAGAATTAGGTTGCTATAATTTTCCATTGACTTTAATCACAGGGCATGGTAGTACTAAGAGACATCCTAAAGAAGCTCCTGTATTCCAGATGTATTCTTCCTTACCTCCGGTATGTCATGTCAATCCAATTTCCCTTTGGTAATCAGGATCTAACACACCAGATAGTACAGTAACACTCTTATTTGTCTGTTGATCCAGAAGCATGAGGAAGCCAAAATAGCCAGGTGGCATTCTTAACTTTCAGTTCAATGCAATCAGCATTGTGTCTTCAGGTGGGAGTGTTCCTCCTTTTGGAATTAAGATCTCTGACCCATACAGCATAGGGTAGGAGGGACAGGAAGTAAAAATTTTTTGAGTGGGTCACTAAGGGTAATAGTGAGTGGTACCACTCCCGTTTCCATCCCTTAGTTCCTGGATTCATGAATCCTGGTTATTGGAGAAACAGCACCATATATTGGATGCTGGTTTAGAACATATACAGCCTCCTGGAGAACATTGCCCCAACCCTTCAAGGTATTGCCACCTACTGGCACAGTAATTGTGTTCTTAGTAGACCATTCCATTGTTGTATCAAGCCAGCTACTTCAGGATGATGGGGAACATGTTAAGACCAGTGAATTCCATGAGCATAGGTCCATTCCCACACTTCATTTGCTGTGAAGTGAGTCCCTTGATCTGAACCAAAGCTGTGTGGGATACCATCACAGTGGATAAAGCATTCTGTAAGTCCACAGAGGGTAGTTTTGGCAGAAGCACTGAGTGCAGGGAAGGCGAATCCATATCCAGAATAAGTATCTATTCCAGTAAGAGCAAAATGCTGTCCTTTCCATGATGGAAGTCATCCAATGTAATCAACCTGCCACCAGGTTACTGGCTGATCACCCCAAGGAATGGTTCCATACTGCAGACTCAGTGTTGGTTTCTGCTGCTTGGCAGTTATGACACTCAGCAGTGGTGGTAGACAAATCAGCCTTGGTAAGTGGAAGTCCATGTTGATGAGCCCATATATAACCTCCATCCCTTCCACCATGGCCACTTTGTTCATGAGCCCAATGAGCAATGACAGGTGTAGCTGGGGAAAAGGGATCACTGGTTTCCACTGAACGTGTCATCCTATCCACCTAATTGTTAAAATCCTCCTCTGCCAAGTTCACCTTTCAATATGCATTCACATGAGACACAAATATTTTTACTCTTTTGGCCCATTCAGAGAGATCTATCCACTTAGCTCTTCCCCTTCATCCTTCTCACTAATTTTCCAATCATGCTCCTTCCAAGTCCCAGACCATCCAGCTAAGCCATTAGCCACAGCCCATGAATCTGTATATAATCGCACCTCTGGCCATTTCTTGTTCCATGCAAAATGAACAGCAAGATGAATAGCTTGAAGTTCTGCCCATTGGGAGGATTTTCCTTCACCACTGTCCTTCAGGGAAGTCCCAGAAAGGGGCTGCAGTGCTACTGCTGTCCACTTTCAAGTGGTGCCTGCATATTGTGCAGAACCATCTGTAAACCAGGCACAAGTTTTCTCTTCCTCAGGCAAGTGAGCATCAGGAACTCGCTATGAAGCCATAGGTGCAGAGTGGGAGAGGAAAGGTAATGTGACTGGAGTGGAGACCATAGACATTTGGGCCACTTCCTCATGCAACTTACTTGTGCCTTCAGGTCCTGCTCAAGCCCAATCTCTGATATACCACTTCCATTTAATGATGGAGTGCTGTTGTGCATGTCCAACTTTTTGACTCTGTGGGTCAGACAACACCCAGTTCATGATGAGCACCTCAGGCCTCATGGTGACTTGGTAGCCCATGGTTAGGCGTTCAGTCTCTATTAAAGCCCAGTAATAAGCCAAAAGCTCTTTTTCAAAAGGAGAGTAGTTATCTGCAGAGGATGGCAGGGATTTGCTCCAAAATCCCAAAGGTCTGCATTGCAATTCAACAATAGGGACCTGCCAAAGACTCCAAACATCATCTTTACCTACTGTAAACACTTTTGGCATTATTGGATCAGCTGGATCATATGGCCCAAGTGGCAGAGCAGCTTGAATGGCAGACTGAACCTGTTGCACAGCTTCTGTTCTTCTGGGCCCCACTCAAAACTAGCAGCTTTCCCAGTCACTTGATAAATAGGCAGAAGCAACACACCCAAATGAGGGATATGTTGCCTCCAAAATCCAAAGAGGCCCACCAGACATTGTGCCTTCTTTCTAGTTGTGGGGGAAGCCAGATACAATAACTTATCCTTCACTTTATTAGGAATATCTCAATATGTCCTAGACCACTAGACCCCTAGAAATTTCACTGAGGTGGAAGGTGCCTGAATTTGTGTTGGGTTAATTTCCAACCCTTTACCATGCAGATGTCTCACCAATGAGTCTAGAGTCATTGATATTTCTTCCTTACTAGGTCCAATCAGCATAATGTGATCAATATAATGGACCAGTATGATGTCTTGTGGAAGGGAAATGTGATCAAGATCCCTACAGACTAAATTATGACATAGTGCTGGGGAGTTCATATACCCTTGGGAAAGCACTGTGAAAATATATTGTTGGCCTTGCCAGTTGAAGGCAAACTGCTTCTGATGGTCCTTTAAATTGGTGTTGAGTAAAAGTAATTGGCCAGATCAATAGCTACATACCAAGTACCAGGAGATGTTCTAATTAGCTCAAGCGATGAAATCACATCAGGAACAGCAGCTGCAACTGGAGTCTCCACCTGATTAAGTTTATGATAATCTACTCTCAACCACCAGTTTTTGCCACAGTCCAAATAGGCAAATTAAATGGGGATATAGTGGGAATCACCACCCCTGCATCCTTCAAGTCCTTGATGGTGGCAGTAATCTCTGCAACCCTTCCAGGGGCGCAGTATTGTTTTTGGTTTACTATTTTTGTAGGTAGAGGCAGTTCTAATGGCTTCCACTTGGCTTTTCCTACCATAACAACCCTTACTCCACATGTCAGGGACCCAATGTGGGAATTCTGCCAAGTGCTCAGTATATCTATTCCAATTATGCACTCTGGAACTGGGGAAATCACTACAGGATAGGTTTGGGACCCACTGGGTCCAATCAACCACAAGACAGTTAAGTGTTTTAGTTCAGTTAGGGCAGTTCCCACAATCAAACATGGCTTACATAAAATAGCAATTATAGTACTCTTCAAGGATGCTGGGGCTCCCTTTACAAATTTGTTCCTCACCATACTGGTGAAAAGCGTGTCCTCTGGACTCTCCTTTTCTGGATCTAGTGGTGTAATCTGACTTGTATTCTCTCCCTCTTTTCCTTTATTAAATTTGCCAGTGGTTTGTTAATTTTATTAATCTCAAAAAACCAACTTCTAGTCTTGTTGATTTTTTTCTATTGTCTTTCTATTTTCTGTTTCATTGATTTCTGCTTGAATCTTTATTATTTCCTTTCTTCTGGTGACTATAGGCTTTTCTTGCTATTCTTTTTCTAATTGTTGCAGATGTTGGTTTAAAGTGTTGATTTTGGCTCTTTCTTCTTTTTTGATGTGTGCATTTATTGCTATGAATTGGCCTCTGATAACTGCTTTTGCTGTGCCCCAAAGATTTTGGTATGTTGTGTTTTCATTCTCGTTTGACTCAAGGTATTTTTTAATTTAATTTTTTATTTATTCTCTTACCCAGTCTTTCTTAAGGAGGGTGTTGTTCAGTTTCCATGTGTTTGCTCTTTTTCTGTTGATCTTCCTATTGTTGATTTCTAATTTGATAGCATTATGATCTGAGAAGATGCTTTGCAGTATTTCAATGTTTTTCAATTTATTAAGGCTTGCTCTATGGTCTAACATATGTTCCATGTGCACTGGAAAAGAATGTATATCATGCTCTTTTTTGGTAAAGTGCTCTGTAGATGTCTATAAGGTTAAGTTGGTGGATTGTATTGTTTAGCTCTTCTGTGTCTGTTCTGATTACCTAGTGCCACTCTGATAGGAATATACCACAAATGGGATGGCTTTAACAAACAGGAGTTTATTCTCTTACAGTTTGGAGGCATTAAATCTGAGTTCAAAGTGCAAGGTTCTAGGGGCTGGGTGAAAGCCCCTCAACCTTGGGCTTCAGCACTGCCTCCTGCTCCTGGCTCACTGAAGCTAGAGGCTTTTCTTCACTCAGACAACTGCTGGCTGCTGAGGCTGACAAGCCCAAGGTTGTCGAGTAACAGGCACACTCCTGATGTTACCAAACCACATGGCAGTCCATTCATTCAAGTACATTGAAAGTCCCAGAGTAGGCAGAGCATGGCAGGCTGCTAAACAATGGCGCAGCTGCAGGGTTCAAGCATGCCATAAGCTAGAGACCATTCCCAAAGCTGTTTCTTATATACAGGAAGCAGACCACATATATAAAGGCAGCTACTTAGCTGCTCATAGTAGATTTTGCCATAGAGTTGATTACCAGTCTCATCATTGGGAATACGACATCCAGCTGCCCAGCCACTCAACCAGGACCAGCCAAGTTGACACACAGACTTAACTACCACAGGGTCTTTGTTGAGTTTCTTTCCAGGTGTTCTATCATTCATTGAAAATCGTGTATTAAAGTCTCCCTCTATGGCTGTGGAGTCAATTATTTGCCTTTTCAACTCTTCAAATCTGACTTATGTATTTAAGGGCTCTTTCATTGGGTTCATAGATATTTATTATGGTTATATCTTCTTGTTCAGTATTAATCATTATATAATGTCCTTCCTTGTCTCATATGGTGGTTTCTGTCTTAAAGTCAATTTGATCAGAAATTAAAATTGCCACTCCTGCTCTTTTTGGTTGCCATTTGCTTGATATATCTTTTTCCAACCTCTGATTTTTAGTCTATTTTGTCTTTGTCTCTAAGGTGTGGCTCTTGAAGACAGTATATTGATGGGTTTTGTTTTCTTATCCAGTCTGCAACTCTCTGTCTCTTGAGTGGTGCATTTAATCCATTAACATTCAGTGTAATTATCAACAAGTATGAATTGGTTGCTATTATTTTGTTATGTGCTTTTTCATGGTATTCCTGGTTTCTTTGTTCCATATAATTTTCTGTGCTGAGCTTATTTTCTTATGAATCGTGCTGTCACTGTCTTTGTTACTATTGTTTTAGTATTTGCTAAATATTTGTGCTTGTCCTTTTTTTTATTGTGATGTGAAGGTTTATCATTTTTCTTTGAGGTTACCCTGTGATTCATAATTTTCTCCCCTAGTCTAGAATAGTCCATTCTGTCTTGCAACTCTCTTGACTTCCTCACCATTTAGAAGTTCTGTAATTACACAGTATGTTCCCTCTTTTTGGTTTGTAGTTGTCCTCATTTGCCAATTGATATCTCTGGTTCCCTGTTTACAATCTTGTAAGCTTATTTTACTTTGGATACATCCATATCTATGTTACTTTCTAGGTTATGCCATCTTGTGTAATAATGGTTGATTGTTGTTTGCTATTACTGGTTCTCTGTTCAGAGGACTCCCTTTATTATCTCTTGTAAGGTTGGTCTGGTTTTAAAAAATTCCTTAATTTCTGCTTATCCGGAAATCTAATTTCACCATCATTTTTGAGGGACAGTTTTGCCAGGTATATAATTCTTGGTTGGAAATTTTTCTCTTTCAGGGTTTTATATATGCCATCCCATTGTCTTCTTGCTTGCATGGTTTCTGCTGAGAAATCAGAGTTTATCCTTATTGGTTGTCCTTTGTAAGTAACTTTTCATTTTTCCCATGCTGTTCTCAGGATTCTTTCTTTGTCTTTGCTTTTGGTGAGTGTGATGGTGATATGTCTTGGTCATTTTTTGGGGAGGTCTATCCTGTTTGGAGTTCACTGGACCTCCTGAATGGATATATTTCATCATATCAGGGAAGTTCTCTTCCAAGACATCTTGGACAATTTTCTCAGTGGTTTTCTTTTTCTCTTTCTGTTCTGGAATTCAAATGACATGTAAGTTATTCTTTTTGATGGTATCCCACATGAACCTTAGGCTTTCATCATTTTGTTTTTATCTTTTTTCTGAGTGATCCCTTTCCAAAGAATTTGTGGTGGTTAAGTCTGTGTGTCAACTTGGCTGGGCCTGGTTAAGTGGCTGGGAAGCTGGATGTAGTATTCCCAATTATGAGACTAGTAATCAACTCCATGGTAGGATCTACTGGGAACAGCTGAATAGCTGCCTTTGGGTATGTGGTCTGCTTCCCGTATATAAGAAGGAGTTTTGGGAATGGTCTCTAGCTTATGACATGCTTGGACCCTGCATGTAGCTGTGTCATTGTTCAGCAGCCTGCCATGCTCTCCTGACATTGGGAGTTACAATGGACTTAAATTAATTGCCTGCCATGTGGTGTGATAACATCAGGGCTGTGCCTTTTTACTTGGCAACCTTGGGCTTGTCAGCCTCAGCAGCCAGCAGCTGTCTGAGTGAAGAAACACCTCTAGCTTCAGTGGGCCAGGAGCAGGAGGCAGAGCTGGAACCCACGGTTGAGGGGATTTCACCTAGTCCCTATAGCCTGGCACTTTGATCTTGGACTTAAAGCCTCCAAACTATAAAAGAATAAACTCTTTTTTGTTAAATCCATCCCATTTGTGGTATATTCTTGTCAGAGTGGCACTATGTAACCAGAACAGAAGGATTCAGATATTTGTCTTTAATCTCATTAATTCTGTCTTCCATTGATTCAGTTCTACTCCTTTGCCCTTTCAATGTGTTATCTATTTCTGGAAATTTAGTATTAATCTTCTGGATTTCTATCTGTAGATTTTGAATCATTTCTAAATTTTTATTTATTTTGTTATTGTATTTTTTTTTCCAAAATTGTTCTAGGGTTTTGTCTATGTTTTCCTTAATTTTGTCAGTGTTTTCCTTGATCTGTCTCTCAATCCTTTGAAGATACTTAAATATAATTCTTTTGAATTCCTTATCAGGGAGTTCCAATGCTGCTTCTTCCTCCGGTTTGTGTTCTGGGTCTGTATCCTTCTCCCTTGTTTCTACCACTTTGTCTTGCTTCTTTGTGTGGACTGTGAGCCTGTTTTCTCTGAGACATTCTGACATTGTTGTATTTAGATCTCTGTTACCTGTTTGTGGAGAGCAGCTAAGGGTGAGTCATACTCTTCTTGGTGGTTGTATATTGTTGGCTAGTTTGTGAAGAAAGAAGTGGTACCTCTCGCCCAGTAAGTGAAGCTGTATAAGGTGTGGGTGTAGTTGTGTCATATGGGCACTGTTGCTGTCTCCCACTCATTCAGACAAAAATAACAATTGAATAACCATCAAATAAATAAAAGCAAGTGGACAAAAAATGCACCATGTAATCACACAGGAACAATAACCAAAAAAAGGAAACAAAAAAAACAAAGCATCCTGCAATATCTGGGGAAAGGAAAATAAGAGGAAAAAGGTAAAGTAGGAGAATAATGAAGAAAATAATTTGAAAAATGGAAAACAAGAAATGGGATTAACCATGAGAAAGAAAATCATTGGAACCAGGAACAAGGAAGAGAGAAAAAGATGAAAACTAGAACCTGGGAAGGGAAGAATAAAGAATAATAAAAAGACAATAATAAAAATAATAGTTTTAAAACAGACAAAAGCAAGCTAAAAAAAAAAAAAGGGACAAAAAATCTGGGCAGGGTGGAATAGAACACCCAGTCTCTGTTAGAGCACACAGACTGGGTTGGAATCCCTGCTGTCCCAAAAGGTGGGTGGGAGTAAGGGATGGCTGTACCTCTGCTCACCAAGAGGGTGTGGGGTATAAGAGTAACAAGTAGAATGTCGTACCTTTCCAGTTGCTGGTGTCCAGAATGTCCTTGTGGTTCCTGGCAAATGGAGCCTATTCTTAAGTCCCTGGAATCCAGGAGAATGCTGTCACTTTAAATATCCAAAATGGTCGAACCGCTTGTAAACGTTCAAAGTGACTGCATCTTCTGGACAGGCAAAATTTCACAGTTCAGCCCACCTTCCATTTTGCTGCTTCCCCTTTTGTTCACCAGCCACCAGTGCAGTCCTCTGTGCAGTCCCTGATTAAAAAGGCCAATTTTTAGGTTAATTCTTAGGTCCTAACACCACTTGGAAATATCCAAGCTGCCTATGCTCAGGCTCACTGACAGACTGAAGATCCATATGTCTCCTTTTATTGTGTTTTCATGCAAATTCTTCTACTAGTTGGAGTTTAGTCCATTTCTATATCCTTCCCTTCAAAGCTCAGGGTTCCAGGATTATTTTCTGTATCTGTGTTAATTGGTTCCCCCTTTCTTTGTTGAAAAGGGTTTGTGCAGTCTTTCTGCCTTTTCCACCATCTTACCAGCTTTTCTCTAGGGGTCTAATCTGTAAAATCTATTCTAACAGGCCGATTTCCCTAAGCCTCTGGATACCTTCTTCTACATTTTATCAAGGAAGGTATGGTACTTCAACTTGACTTAAGGTAGGCCACCACATAATCCATGTTTCAGTAAGCCAACCAAATAAACAATTAGATCCTTTTCTAACCCCTCAAGCTGAAACATTGAATGAAGAATCTGTACTTTGTGGGCCTAAATCAATAAACTCAGACTGATCCAATGTCACTTTTCATGCACCATTATCCCATACCCTCAGTAGCCATTATGATACATATTCTCCAGGTCTCTGTCTGTACATGTTAGCAAAATCAAGTAGGTCTTTTCGGGTGTAGTGTACTACCTCCTCAGTCACACTTTGTATATCACCTTTTGGGGCTCCCTTGGACTTAATTTTAGTTATAGGTCTAGCAGCAACAATGGGTGGTTGGGGAAGTTCCTGAGAACATTCAGCAACATCTTCCATGGCATCTACTTCAGGCAATGACCTAGCAGGAACAGTTGGGCTAATCCTGTCAAACTGAGGTAGAAGGAAAAATTATTTTAAGGTAATTCCTTCAAATGGGAGGAACTCAACAGAATTTACAGGCTCCACATCCTGATCTTCCTGACTATCTTCCCATATGTCCCCATTCCAGGTTTCAGAATCCCATTTTTTCCCAATCAATGCCCTCACTTTAACATCAGACACCATTCTGGGTTGGCAATTCAATTGGCATTGTAATTCAGCCATCCTTACAATAAGACTCTGGGTTTGGTTTTCAGCAATATCAGCTCTTTTACTAGAAGATATAAGGCATTCTTTCAGAGCACAACTGGAAACACTGAGGTCTTTTATGTGGTGCTTAAGCCTAGACTCAGCAGCCCTGAACTCATCTCGCTCTTTCACCACTTTGTCTAGCATTAGTAGGACCAACCAAGCAGCTTCTTTATACTCCCCATGCTGACAAAATTGCAAAAAAGTATCAAATATGCGATCACCCACAGCTTCACTTCTCAAAAAATACTTTTTCTATGGTTTTGTTGTTGTTATGTGCCGTCGAGTTAGACCCGACTCATAGTGACCCCTCCTTGGGTTTCTGAGGCAGTATCACTATGGAAGTAGATTGACCCTTCTTCCTTCTGAGAAGTGGCTGGTGGGTTTGAACCACCAGCCTTCTGGTTAGCAGTCAAGTGCCTTAGGCACTACGCTACCAGAGCTCCTACTTGATCTACAGGTGGTGCTATTTTGTGTATTAATGCTGCCACCTTATGCCATGGATTAACAGGGCCCTCTTTACTAATGGATGCAGAGTCACCAGTGCCTTTACAATAAATCAAAGTGGAGAACCAAAACAGAATCGGTGAGGACCAATGTAGGAAGCCCATCCTTATGATTCTGTCTCTCTAGAACCACTCTGAGTACCAAATGTGTTAGGCTGGCTTCTCTAGAGAAGCAAAACCAGTGAAGCTTTAATATATAGATAGCTTTGAATGGAAGGATATAGAAGTGGACTAAACTCCAACTAGTAGAAGAATGAGAGAAATTTATCTTAGGAAAATGGCTCACACACTTATAGAAACTGACAAGTGCCAGGTCCTTGGATCAAACATCAAGCTGGAGGCTCTTTCTGACTCATGCAACTTCAGGGGCTAATGAGCTCAAGGTTCAGACAGTATACTGGCTGTTGACTCCAATGAATGATGAAACCAAGATCACCAAGCCAAATGATGGATTGTTTGCTCACAGACAGTTGTAGGCAGTGCAACAAGATCCTGATCCACAGAAGAGTGTCTCTTTTCCCAGGATGTCCATAAACATATCGGAAGCAGGTCATACCCCTAGGGAAACTCCCTTTCAACAGATTGGCTGCTCAAAACATATACATCCGATCTCATCATGGAACTAACCCACATCACAACTGCTTAAACCACTCAGAATTATGGTCCAGCCAAGTTGACACAGAACTCCAACTATCACATGTAGTTACAGAACAGGCAAAACAAATTGATGGTGATAGAGGTGAGAAAAGTGTTTTCCCAACCTAGGTGCCCATCAGCAGAAGAATGGATAACCAAATTATGGTACATACACACAATGGAATACTGTGCAACATTAAAGAATAAGGCAGAATCTGCAAAACACTGCGTAACATGGATGAAATTGGAGGATATAATGCTGAGTGAAATAAGTCAATCACAGAGGGGCAAATATTATATTAATTCACTATTTTAAAAAGTCAAGCAAAGGTTTATATGTGGAAGGAAACTTTCTTTTTTGGTTACCAGGGATGGGAGGGGAAGGGAGGCAACACTGCCAGATAGGTAGTGACATGTACTTATTTCAGTAAAGGGAAGGACAATAGATCAAAAGTGAGTGACCAACATGGTGGCACTGAGAAAGAGAAAGACACAGAGAGGTACACAAGAGCTACAGACAACAAAGATAAATCCATCTACACATACAATACTGGGTTGTCAGTGATAACAGACATTAATCAGGCTGAATGATCAGGTATATCTAGAAAAAAGGGACTATACCCATGACTGTATAGAAGGTTGGCATACAGTACTTCTACATAAGTATTTGTATGTGCTGTGAGAATGTCCAAAATATAATAGAGCCAACAAGGGGCAAAGTTATGATAACTTCTTGGCCACAGCCAACCACCTTGAGGGAGTGAATAGTTGGATCTGTGGGCTTGGGACTATGGTCACAGGGAAGATCAAGCTCAATTGGCATACCATATTGCACAAATACATTGTTCTACATCCTTCTTTGGTGAGTAGTGACTGGGGTCTTAAAACCTTGCAAGCGGCCATCTAGATATACAACAATGGGTCTCTCCGCATCCAAAGCGAAGAAGAATGAAGAAAACCAAAGATTCATGGAAACAATTAGTCCAAAGGACTAGTGGAACATGGGAACCTCAGCCTAAGTGATGATGAAACCAGAAGAACTAGATGGTGCCCAGCTACCAATGTCAACCACTCAGAAAGGGATCAGTGCAGGAGATCCTGGATAGGGTGGGAGAACATTGTGGAACAAAAGTCAAAATCATAAAAATAAATAAATAAATAAAAGACAAGGTTCAAGCCTCATGAGACCCCCAAGACTATGGCTCCTGGTAACCCTTCAGGTCTGGAACTAAACTCACTTCTGTGGCTTTCAGCCAAACAATAGACAGGCATTTAGGGTGAACATGTACATTAGGTAGATATACTCCTTAAGTGATCAATCATGGGAGAACAGAAGGGCAGTGTTTGCACTGGCTCAGGGAGCAGGAATGCATAGGACAGAAGGACACAGAAAAGAGGTAAATACAGGGAGGAAGTGGGAAGAGAGCTGTTACATTGTGGGGAATTGCAGTCGTTGTCAAATAAAATGTGTATGAACTGCTGAATGGAAAGTTAATTTGCTCTGTAACTTCACCAAAATCATAATAAAATTTTTAAAAAAATAAAAGAAACATTCTAAACATTCTTTCCTCCTTAAACATTGGTATCAGATTTATTTCACAAATGTATCAAAAGATATGACTAGCCTTTAGCTTATTAAGCTAAGGGTTAAGAACCCATCACCAGTCCCTCATCCCTTTGCAGGATTTTTAAAGCAAGTCAACCCTTTTT
>NW_006922194.1:168815-170832 GCF_000298275.1 Orycteropus afer afer
AGGGTTGTATTCTTTCACCACACTTACTCAATCTGTATGCTGAGCAAATAATCCAAGAAGCTGGACTATATGAAGAAAAACATGGCATCAGGATTGGAGGAAGAATCATTAACAACCTGTGATACGCTGATGACACCACTTTGCTTGCCTATGTGGGGATGACTTGAAGCACTTACTGATGAAGACTGAAGAATACAGTCTGCAATATGGATTACATCTCAATATAAAGAAAACAAAAATCCTCACATCTAGACCTATAAGCAGCATTATGATAAATGGAGAAAGGATTGAAATTGTCAAAGACTTCCCATTGCTTGGTTCTATAATCAATGCCAATGGAAATAGCAGTCACATATAGCATTGGCAAATTGGCTGCAAAGGACCTCTTTCAAGTGCTGAAAAGCAAGGATGTCTCCTTGAGGACTAAGGTGCACCTGACACAAGCCATGGTATTTTCAATCGCCTCATATGCATGTGAGAGCTGGACGATGAATAAGGAGGACTGAAGAAGAGTTGATGTTTTTGAGCTGTGATGTTGGTAAAGAATGCTGAAAATACCATGGACTGCTAAAAGAACTAACAGGTCTGTCCTGGAGGAAGTGTACCCAGAGTGCTCCTTGGAGGCAAGAATGGCCAGACTTCATCTCACATACTTTGGTCATTTTATTAGAGGGACCATTCCCTGGAAAAGGGTGTCATGCTTGGTAAGGTGAAGGGCAGAGGAAAGAGCAGAAGGCCCTCAAGATGATGGATTGACACAATGGCAGCAGTGATGGGCTCAAGTATAGCAAGAATCATGGAGATGGCTCAGGACCGGGCAGTGTTTCGTTCTGTTGTGCATAGGGTCACTATGAGTCAGAGACGACTTGATGTCACCTAACAACAACAACAACAAATAGCATTCTGGCTATCCTTCCAAGACATATTTGTTTATTCTTTGGGAAGTCCATGGTATATTCAATATTCTTTGCCAACACCACAATTGAAAGGCATCAATTCTTTAGTCTTCCTTACTGATTTTCCAGCTTTCATATGCATACAAGGTATTGCAACTTCTGCACTCTGTTCTTTAACACTTTAAAGAGGTCTTTTGCAGCAGATTTACCCAATGCAAACACGTACTTTGATTTCTTGAGTGTTGCGTCCATGATGTTGATTGTGGACCCAAGTAAAATGAAATCTTTGACAATCTTTTCTCTATTTATCATGTTACTTATTGATCTAGTTGTGAGAATTTTTGTTTCCATGATGTTGAGATGTAATCCATACTGAAGGCTACAGTCTTGATCTTCATCAGTAAGTGCTTCAAGTCTTCTTAACTTTCAATAAGCAAGTTTGTGTCATCTGCATATTGCAATTTTTAATTAAATGAGTCTTCCTCCAATCCTGATACCACTTTCTTCTTCATATAGCCCAGCTTCTAAGATTATTTGCTCAGCATGAAGATTGAATAAGTATGATGAAAGGATACAACCCTGACACACACCTTCCCTGATTTTAAACCATGCATTACTCCCCTTTTTGTGTTCAAAGAACTGCCTCTTTTTCCATATGAAGGTTACTCCTGAGCAAAATTAAGTATTCTGGAATTTCAATCTTTCACAATGTTATACGTAATTGGTTATTATCCACACAGTTGAATGCCTCTGCACTGTCAATAAAACACAAATAAACATCTTTCTGCTATTCTCTGCCTAGAGCCCAGATCCATCTGACATCAGCAATGATATCCCTAGTTCCACATCTTCTGAATGTGGCTTGAATTTCTAGCATCTCCCTGTCAAGGTACAGCTGCAAACTTTTTGAATCATTTTCAGAAAAATTTTACTTGTGTGTGAATGGGAGCTCTGATGGCATAGTGCCTAAGGCATTTGACTGTTAACCAGAAGGCTGACAGTTCAAACTCACCAGCCACTCCTTGGAAGGAAGACTGGGCAATCTAGTTCTGTAGAGATACTGCCTTGGAAACCCAAGGAGGGTTGCTATGAGTTGGAGTGGACTCAATGGCAGTGAGTTT
>NW_006922194.1:170932-180870 GCF_000298275.1 Orycteropus afer afer
CAGATTTGTATGTTCTGTTTGTGCAAATAAAATCCAAAGATGAGAATATCTATATTTCCTGCCGGATACATTAATTACCCAGTTGCAAGTTTACTGTTCTCAAGCTCTAGTTTTTCCTTTTGGGGCATAAATAAAAGACAGGCAGTAAAATTGAACTTAAAATTCAGCTTTGGGGACAAGTTATCCACCAGGTATCAGTTTCTGGAAAGCACCAAACAACAACAAAAAAAAAACACCCTGGATTTGATTCCGACTAGCAACAACCATGTAGAACAGAGGAGAACTGCCCTGAGGGGTTTTCAAGGCTGTAATCTTTACAGAAAACCAAAAAACCAAAATCACTGCCATTGAGTCAGATCTGACTCATAGTGACCCCTCTCCTTGGGTTTTCAAGGCAGTATCACTATGGAGTAAATTGCCCAACCTTCCTTTCCAGGAGTGGTTTCCAGGTTCAAACCCACCAGCCTTCTGGTTAGCAGTCAAGTGCCTTAGGCACTATGCCACCAGAGCCCCCAATCTTTATAGAAGCAAAGCCCAAACCACACCCACTGCCGTGGAGTCCATTCTGACTCACAGCGCCCCTAGAGGACAGAGTGGAACTGCCCCACAGGGTTTCCAAGGCTGCCAATCTTTATAGAAGCAAAACACAAACCAAACCCACTGCCACTGAGTCAATTCTGACTCACAGTACCCCTAGAGTAGAACTGCCCTATTGGGTTTTCAAGGCTGTCATCTTTATGGAAGCAGACTGCTTCATCCTTCTCACACAGAGCTGCTGGTGGGTTCTAACCATTTAACTTTCAGTTAGCAGCCAAGCACTTAACCACTTAATTTGTCGTTGTAAGCAGTGCTGTGCTGGGAAAAGGTCATGTTTCATGATCTCAATTCAAGAATTGTCCACAAGGCAATGGACTCTCTTCTCATTATTGCTGAAATTCTATGGAAAGTAAGGCAAAGTAAGCCACTTAAGTAGTTCTTAGTCAACTGTGTCTTTGCTTGTTGTCTGAATATATACCTGTGGTGATGTGAATTACTTGGTATGGCTTTTCTAGCCATGGTCTTTGTAACTCTCACCAAATGACTGGGCAGAACTTACAAATGTAAGGTGTTTATAGTCTACCAAAGGGGTTGGATGTTGTTACTGTGTTGTTATGTGCCATCGAATCAGACCCGACTCATAGCGATCCCTCCTTGGGTTTCTGAGGTGGTATCACTACGGAAGTAAATTGCCCAACCTTCCTTCCGAGGAGTGGCTGGTGGGTTTGACCGCCAGGCTTCTGGTTAGCAGTGAAGTGCCTTAGGCACTATGCTACCAGAGCTCCTAAGGGGTTGGATAGTTTGTTATTAATGTAAATGAAGTACATGGCACCCTTGTGGGGGTGAGACCATGGAAATAAGGAATATGGAACCCTAATGTGGGGATTAGTCAGTTTTGTCATTTTATTAGGCTTAAGTGACCCCTCCCAGAAGTGGAACAGGGGGATCTCACTGTCATAAAGAAATAGAAGCCAAGAGTAGAGTGTGTCTTTGGACCCAAGATCCTTTCACTGAGATGATAGCAGAGAGGGGGTGGCAGCAGAGGCAGCAGAACTGAGAAACTGACATGAGACATACTGGCTTGTTAGCACATGGAGCTAGAAAGCTGAGTACCTTTGGTCAGGAAGCTTGTTGGTGGAGT
This sequence comes from Orycteropus afer afer, assembly GCF_000298275.1. Taxonomy (NCBI): domain Eukaryota; kingdom Metazoa; phylum Chordata; class Mammalia; order Tubulidentata; family Orycteropodidae; genus Orycteropus; species Orycteropus afer. Next base: position 172,611 of record NW_006922194.1, read on the forward strand.
GGGGTGCACCTAGGTATACCTATCAACAAACCTAAAAGAGCTTTATTAACAGTTGCCCAAGCAGGGCAGAGGCCAGATTGAGAGGCTTAGGGCTGAAGAGAGGCCACTCCTGAGAAGGAAAGTTGGGCATGACTGAAGGGAGGCTGCTTTGATTGAAGAATTGTTTCTTGAGCACATTCCTGAACATGAATTGTAACCTGTTACTTCCTTAATAAACCTAATAATTGGCGGGGGGGGAGGGGAGCGGGGGAAGCAGAAAGGACATAGAAAAACCAATCACTAATTTTATATGGAAAGGAGAGAGACCTCAGATAAGCAAATTACTATTGAAGAAAAACAGAGTAGGAGATCTCAAACTCCCAGATCTCAAAACATACTATACAGCTACAGTAGTTAAAACAGCCTGGTATTGGTATGACAGACACATAGACGAATAGAACAGAATTGAGAACCCAAAAATACATGCATTTACCTATGGCCAGCTGATCTTTGACAAAGGGCCAAAATCCATTAAATGGGAAAGAGATGGTCTCTGTAATAAATGGTGCTGGCAGAACTGGGTATCCATTATTAGAAAAATGAAACATGATCCATACCTCTCACCATACACAAAAACTAACTTCAGATGGATCAAAGACTTAAATGTGAAACCTAAAATGATAAAGTTCATTGAAGAAAAGATAGGACTTAGGGCAATAATATTTGGCATAAATAGACTATTAAGCATAACCCAAGATGCACAAACAGCAGAAAATGAGCTAGATGATTGGGACCTTCTAAAAATTAAATTCTTATGTGCATCTAAAGACTTCTCCAAAAGAGTAAAAGGAGAGCCTACAGGTTGAGAAAAAATATTCAGCAATGAATTATCTGATAAGAGATTTATCTCTAAAATTTATAGAAAACTCTAACACCTCAATATCAAAAAGACAAACAATCCAATTAAAAACTGGACAGAAGACATGAATAGACACTTCACCAAAGAGGATATTCTGGTGGCCAACAAAAACATGAAGAAATGTTTGTGATCATTAGCCTTTAGAGAGATGCAAATTATAACAACAATGAGAAATATCATCTCTTCCCAGCACTAATAGCAAAGCTCAACAAGACAAAAAATAACAAATGCAGGCGAGGATGTGGAGAGATTGGGACTCTCATACACTGCTGGTAGGACTGTATAATCATCTAACCAGTGTGGAAATCCTTAAGAAGTTGGACATAGAAATATCATTTGAGCCAGCAATCCCATTACTAGGTATATATCCTAAAGAAGTGAAAGCCAGGACATGAACAGATACATGCATACCCATGTTCATTACAGCACTAATCATAATAGCAAGTAGGTGAAAAGTGAAAAGTGACCTTAATTATGACACTTTGAATCATATACTTTCCTCTGTGCTACAAACATGTGCTACAAGCATACCCTGTTGTTTTCATTGCTGCTGATATTTTTGTAGTCAGTGATTTTGGCAAGTTTTCTCCTCATGGTTAGCTATAATACTGTGGTAATTAGTATTTGTAAACTTATATCAACAAATTTTTTGAGAATGAAGTAGTAATAAAAGGAAAAAAAATGAGAAAAATCAAAAAGGCTTCTGCTTAGTTACTAATAATGTTGTAATTCAATGTAGAAAAAGTTTACCAAAGATTCATATAATATAAGGAATATTACACTTAAGCAATTTACACTATATTTATCACATCACTCTATAATAAAAATTGATGATTAACATTACTAAGAATTCTGTATGATCTAGTATGGGAGGAGGTCCATGGCAAGGAGGTAGAGTGACACCATGATTTACTATACTGGGTGACACCAACCCTAGTGAGTCCACTGTATCTCTGACAGAGAAAAGACCTCACCCAGGCCTTGGAGGAAGTATGTAGACTTGAGGATTTATTTAGACTCTGACCACTCCAGACTAGTCTGGACTTGCAAACTGGAGAAGACACAATGACAGCCTAGTAACATGGACCAATATAGACAGACTGTTGATTCTAACACACTGTTAGCTTTAGACACAGAGACAATCCCTTTTTCACAGTGGTCCAGATTCACTAGCTATCCTGTATATGTACTCCCAATCCCTAGCTGCCCCAAAATTTCTCTGGGGTCCTCTGCCAAGCTGGATGCTGGGGCTCAGGGCCAGCGAGGACTGAGAAGAAGCCTGGATACATAGACAACGTTTATCTAAATGGAGCACTCAGTGATTCATTCCCAGGGCTCACTATTTACATGACCAAGCCAAGAAATGAGAAGTTGTCAGTGGTCTTGAAAACCACACCCATTCATTTGTAAACGGTTACTGTTTGTATGTGACAAATACTCAGTGACAATAATCTGTTCAGTAATAGTTCTTTTTCATGCAAGAACTTTGTTTTATGCTGAGGATATACTGGAAGTAACAAACAAGATCTTATTCTTGGAAGTTTCACTTTATACCTGGTGGAGGCATATAAAAAGCAAATACCTTGTGACAGAGAATCACCGGGCCTGGGGACTTGGAACCATAGTCTTGGGGGACATCATGCTCAATTGGCACAACACAGTACCTAAGAATCTTGTTCAACAACCTACTTTGGTGAGTAGTGACTGGGGTCTTAAAAGCTTTCAAGTGGCCATCTAAGGTGCAACTATTGGTCTCCTCTCATTTGGAGCAAACAAAAGTGAAAAAAATCAAAGTAATCTGGAAACAATTAGTCTAAAGATAAGATGGGTAATGAGGACCTCAACCTTCTGACCATGAGACCAGAAGAACTAGATGGTGCCCAGCTACCAATGCCAACTACTCAGAAAGGGATCAAAACTGGCAATCCTGGACAGAGTGGGAAGAAAAACATGGAACAAAATTCAAAAACACAAAAATGACCAGAATTACTAGTCAGATAGAGACTGGTGGAACCCCCAAGCCTACGTCCCCAGGTTACCCTTCAGGCCTAGAAATAGACTCACTTCCATGGATTGGCTCTCAGCCCAACAGTAGAAGACCTATATGCAGAACACCTACTCCAGGGCAATGCACCCACCAACTCTAGGGAGATCCACCCCTTACATCAATCAACCATGAGACACCAGAGGAGCAGCATTCACACAGAAGGAAAGCTAGACAGACAGGAACACATCGATAAGGACACAGGGAGGAGGTAGTAACAGGGAGAAGGGAGGAGAGGTTTTTATGGTTGGGGGTGATAATCGGGGCATGAAATCAAATGTGCATGAGCTGTTGAATATAAAACAAATTTGCTTGGTGCATTTGCACCCAAAGCACAATTAAAACACACACACACACACACTTATGCACAGATGCTTGGTGGTTTGAATTCACTAGCCACTCTGCAGGAGAAAACTGTGTCAGTCAGAAACAAACAAACAAACAAGCAATTTCATGAATAACAATTTCAGAAAGTGATAGAGGCTATGAAGAAAGGTAGTCAAGGAATACCTTTCTAGGGTAAGCGACATTGTACCTGAGATCTGAATAATGAAAAAGAGTCAGACTTAGGCACATAGAAAGAGAGAATATTCTAGGCAGAGGAGACAGGGAGGGAAACAAATTCAGTATACTCAAGAAACAGAAAGGTTTATAGGAATTATATGCATTTCCTTAGTGTTTATTCTTTCAATCTTTAAAAATTTATCTTAGAAATTCTGTGAGGTGTAACTTAACACATGGACTAACTATTTTAAAAATAATAAAATATACAAAAGTATTTATAAACATTATGACATTCTGGGTCTGCTGCAGGAACATTTTGACAGATTTTGTTTATACTGTTACTGACTTAGACATTTTAGAGCAGTTCCTATGTGCTAGGGATTGTTCTAATATGTCTTGAAAATTTTGCTCATTCAATCCTCACTATCACCCTCTGAGAAAGGTACTATTACAATTCCCATTTTACAGATGAGGAAACAGGTTCAATGAGGTTAAGGCAAAACTCAAATCAGGCAGATGATTTTCAGTGTGTTGTGCGGCCTCAGAAACCTGCTCGGACTTGGGTTTGCTTGGTATGGAGAACTATACATTATTTTCTCAAAGTTCCATCATTTAACACTGAGTGTTGCATCTGAGAAATTACATTTTATTTTGTAATAAATTATTTTATTATTCACAGTTAAGATCTACCATATAAGCACAGGTTGCACTAGAATGGCTAGTCCATATTTCATTATGTTCTTTCTATGGGCTAGGCACCCTGATAAGTGCTTTAGGTAGATTAGTTCATTTAATCATAGCAATCTGTATTATACTAATATTATTATTATACTGTTATACTATTAGGAGCTCTGGTAGCATAGTGCCTAAGGCAATTGACTGCTAGCCAGAAGGCTGGCGGTTCAAGCCCACCAGCCACTCCTCGGAAGGAAGGTTGGGCAATCCACTTCCATAGTGATACTGCCTCGGAAACCCAAGGAGGGGCCGCTATAAGTTGGAGCCAACTTGATGGCACATAACAACAACAGCAACAACATTATACTATTATTATTCCTATTTTACAGATGAGGACACAAAGTCTCAGAAAGGCTAAGTAACTTCCCCAAAGTCACATGCATAGCATGTGAACCTGTGGCTGACACACACACATTAAAAAAAAAAAAAAAAAACATAGCAAATCTATGGGAGAGGGCAGATAGAACTGTCCCATAGGGACTCCAAGGCTATAAATATTTACAGAAGCAGACTGCCTCACCTTTGTCCCATGGGGTGGCTGGTGGGTTTAAGCTAACTACCATCTGGTTTGAAGCCAAAAGCTTTAACTGCTCTGCCATCAGAGTTTCTTGAATCTGTGGCAGAGACCAGCTAATCATTTACCAAATAATTTCTTCCATATTTCCCAGCAGTCCTTATAGGAAGATGTGGCCATTTCTTTTTCTGCTCTGTCAGCTGAATAGAGAGTAATCCAAGAAACTAAGTAAAGTCAGAGCCACAGGGTGGAAAAGTCTGCATGGAGAAGCCACTGTTCAGAGGGAAGCTGCCTAAGGCAAACCATCCCCAAGAATATCCAATTTGGACTATTGTGTTAGGAATAAACTTTCCTTGTGTTACACCACTGAAATTCTGGTGTTTTTTCACAGAAGTTAGTTCACAGTAATAGAGAGATTTCACACTCTACCACATGTCACACATAGAAAAATTTCTGAAAGATACATCAACATATTGATAATAATTATCTCTTGGTAGAATATTACAGATTGCATATTTATGGATTTATTTTTCTTCATATGTCTTTTCTAATTCTTCTAAGTTAGATTTGTGTCTCCTGTATTATTTATTTTTCAAAAAACATCCCATGAATGACTTCTTGTTGTTACATGCCATTGAGTCCATTTCAATTCATAGTGACCCTACATACAAGAGAATGAAACAATGCTTGGTCCTGCATACACTCTTTGTTATATTTGAGCCAATTGTTGTAGTCTTGTCAATCTATCTTGTTGAGGCTCTTCACATTTTTTTTTTGCTGACCTTCTGCTTCACCAAACATGATATCCTTCTCCAGGGCCCAGTCCCTCCTCATAGCATGAAGAAAGTATGAGAGATGAAATCTGGCAATTCTCTCTTCTAAATAGCATTCTATTTATAATAGCATTCTATTATGGACCTCAGGGACCTCAAGAGTGGCAGGGTATCCAGGTGGAAAGGGGCCAAAGGCAAGGCAGGCCCCATGCTCCCTAGAGCCAGGAAAAGGAGGGAGCAGTCAGGGACCACAGAGGGACAGTTTCCAGGTAAGAATTAGGTAAGGGGAGGGAGCAATGGTTTCCAACTGCTAAGGAAGACAAATTTGTCTGTCAGTTTGTCATCCTGTGAGGCTTCTACATTTCTGTGAGGCTAGAGGCTGTGCCACTGGTGTTTCAGACACCAGCAGAGTTGCAGATGGTACACAGGTTCCAACACAGCTTACAGATTAAGACAGACTAAGAAGAAGGCAGGAGCTCTGGAAGCATATTGTCTAAGGCACTTGAATGATAACCAGAAGGCTGGCAGTTCAAACCCACCAGCCACTCCTCAGAAAGAAGGTTGGGCAATCTACTTCCATAGTGATACCACCTTGGAAACCCAAGAAGGAGTTGTGATGAGTCAGGGCCGACTCAATGGCACATAACAACAACAACAATAGGAAGAAGGAGGAGGTTATCCATTCTCAAAAATTAGCCAGGGAAAACCTTATGAATAGCAGAGAAACACTGTCTGATACATTACTGGGCAACTTTATGAATAGCTTGGAAACATTGTCCAACACAGCGCAGGAAGGCATCCAATATAGGACTGGGAAAGTCTTTCAGGACCTCCATGTGCTGACATGCATGACTCAAACTGAAGAGAAAGAGCTGCAAACATCCATTAATAATCAGAACATGGAATGTATGACGTATGAATCTAGGAAAATTGGAAGTTGTCAAAAATGAAATGGAACGCATAAAAATTTATATCCTAGCCATGAGTGAGCTGAAATGGACTGGTTTTGGCCATTTTGAACCAGACAACCACATGATCTACTATGCTAGGAATGACAAGTTGAAGAGGAATGGTGTGGCATTCTTCATCACAAAGGATGTTTCAAGATTTGTCCTGAAGTACAATGCTGTCAGTGATAGGATACTATCCATACATCTATAAGGAAGACCCATTAATACTACCATTATTCAAATTTATGCAACAATCACCAAAGCCAAAGATGAGGAAATTGAAGGTTTTTTTTTTTTTTTTTATCAACTTCTGCAGTCTGAAATTGACCGAAAATGAAATCAAGATGTGTTGCCTATCACTGGTGATTGGAATGCAAAAGTTGGAAACAAAAAAAAATCACCAGTAGTTGGAAAATTTGGCCTTGGTGACAGAAATAATGATGGAGATCACATGAGACATTTTGCAAGACCAACAACTTATTTATTGCAAATACCTTTTTTCAACAACACAAAATGGCAGCTATACACGTGGACTTCACCAGATGGAATACACAGGAATCAGATTGGCTACATCTGTGGCAAAAGGAGATGGAAAAGCTCAGTATCTTCAGCCAAAACCAGGCCAGGAGCTGATTGTGGAACAGACAGACCATCAACTGCTCATATGCAAGTTCAACTTGAAGTTGAAGAGAATTACAAGTCCATGAGAGCCAAAATATGACCTTGAATATATCTCTCCTGAATTTAGAGACCATATGAAGAACAGATTTGTTTCATTGAATACCAATGACCAAAAACCAGAAGAATTGTGGGATGACATCAAGAACATCATCCATGAGGAAAGCAAAGGTCATTAAAAAGATGAGCAAGAAAGAAAAGACCAAAATGAATGTCAAAAGAGTCTCTGAAACTTGCCCTTGAGTGGAGAGTAGCTAAAGCAAATGGAAGAAATGTCAAGATGAAAGAGCTGAACAGAAGACTTCAAAGAGCAGCTCGAGCAGACACAGCCAATTACTATAATGAAAAGTGCAAAGACCTGGAGTTAGAAAGTCAAAAGGGAGGAACACGCTTGGCATTTCTCTAGTTGAAAGACCTGAGGAAAAAATTTAAAGCTCGAGTTGCAATATTGAAAGATTCTATGGGAAAAATATTGAACGATGCAAGAACCATCAAAGAAGATGGAAGGAATACACAGAGTCACTGTACCAAAAAGAACTGAGTGATCTTCATCCATCTCAGGAGGTGGCATATGTTCAAAAACCAATGATATCGAAGGAAGAAGTCAAAGCTGCAATGAAAGAACTGGCGAAGAACAAGGCTCCAGGAATTGATGGAGTACCCATTGAAATGTTTCAATAAACGGATGCCTCACTGGAGGCACCCACTCGGTTATGCCAAGAGATTTGGAAGACAGCTACCTGGCCAATTGACTGGAAGAGATCCATATTTGTACCCATTCCAAAGAAAGGTGATCACACAGAATGTGGAAATTATTGAACAATATCATTAATATCGCATGCTCTTAAAGTCTTACTGAAGATAATTTAAAAATGGTTGAAACAGTATATTGACAGAGAACTTCCAGAAATACAAGCTGGTTTCAGAAGAGGACTTGGAATGAGGGATTTCATTGCTGATGTCAGATGGATCTTGGCTCAAAGCAAAGAATATCAGAAAAATGTTTATTTGTGTTTTTTTGACTATGCAAAAGCATTTTGATTGTGTGGATCATAACAAATTGTGGATAACATTGAGAAGAATCGGAATTCCAGAACACTTAATTGTATTCATAAGGAACCTGTACATACACAAGGAGGCTGTCATTCAAACAGAAAAAGGGAA
>NW_006922194.1:183350-218331 GCF_000298275.1 Orycteropus afer afer
GTCTTTGCATATTTCATTATAACACTTGACTTTATCTTCGTGAGCCACTCTTTGAAATCTTCAGTTCATATCTTTTTTGTCCATCATTTTCCATTTGCTTCAACTACTTTCCATTCAGGAGTAAGTTTCAGAGTCTTCTGGTAGCGATTTTAAGCTTTGTTTTTCTTTCCTGCCTTTTTTATGATCTTTCGATTTCTTCATGTCTGTGTACTTGATGTCATCCTACAACTCATCTCGTCATCAGTGTTTGGTGTTCAACGCATCAAATCTTCAGATGGTTTCTAAATTCACGTGGAATATACTCAAGATCATATTTTGGTTCTCATAGACTTGTTTTAATTTCTTCAGCTTCAATTTAAACTTGCTAACCTTCTGATTAGCAGTCAAATGCCTTAGGCACTACACCACCAGAGCATCTAATGTTATTGAGTTCTCAGAGAAGAACCCAGTCTCCTGGTTTGAGGGATGGAGTTAAATGGGGGTTCAGAAATAGATTTGCGGAAGACTGTGTCTGCATGTTGTCATAGAAGGTGTCAAGTAAGGTTCAGAGTAGAGAGATAGTCTCCTAATAGGTTTGGAGTGTTTGGAAAATTTCCTAGTAGGAAGGGCCTACCATACATGAGTTGAAATGGGCTGAGAAATGTTGGTGCTCAGGGCGTAGATTGGATGCATGTCAGGGCTAGTGGGAGTAGAGTGATCCAGTTTTCCCAAGTTTCTAAACTGAGTTTGATGAGATGACTTTTAAGGATGGAATTTTCCTTTTCTTTACCTGAGGACTAGGCAGGGTATGGGATGTATAAGTTCCACCAGATTTTGAAAGCATTGGTGACCCCTTGTGTAACCTTAGAGATAAAGGCTGGTCCATTATCAGACTGTGAGGAGGAAGGAAGGCCAAACCAAGGGATTATGTAATTGGTTAGGTTTTGAACTACTTCTGTTGCTTTTTCTGACATGGCTGGGAAAACCTCAATCCAGCCAAAGAAAGTGTCTACAAAGGTTAGTAGGTATTTAGCACATCATACAGCTGGCATATGGGTAAAGTCAAGTTGCCAGTCTTGGCCAGGCACTTGTCCAAGAGCCTGATGTGTAGAAAAGGAGGGGGGGAGGTTTCAGAGCTCCTTGTGGGGATACCTGAGAACAAACAGTGCAACTCCTAGTTATGTTTTGCAGGTGTGTGACCATGTTGTTACAAGTGAGAAGGGGCTGGAGGAATTTAAGAAGGATCTTGAATCCTACACATAAAGAGTTTTGAAGATAAGTGAGAATGTGGGCTGTTAATTGTTTGGATAAAATTATTTTTCCAGGATTAGTAAGCCACAATCCTTCCCAGATTGCCCCCATTTGAGTAAAGAGATGTATTTCTTTTTGGGAGTAGACAGCAGTGATTGTGGGGATTACTAAGAGTTGGGATTCGACCTGCTGAAGTAAGGCTGCTCCTCTTGCCTCTCTGTCTTCCCAGTTATTGCCTGATATTATGAAGATATTATCTCACTTGTGCCCCTTACAGTGGATCACTGTCACTGCTTTAGGGAGTTTTGTAGCCTGTAAGAGTTTTAAGATTAGATTTGCATTAGTGATTGGTGAGCCTTTTGTGTAAGAAATCCTCTTTCTTCCAAGATAGTTGCATGGGAATGTAATATGTGAAAGACATAACAGGAATCAGTGTAAATGTCAATAATCTGCCTAAGGCATTTGACTGCTAACCAGAGTCTGGCAGTTCTACCATCCACTCCCTGGAAAGAAGATGGGACAATCTACTTCCATAATGATAGTGCCTCAGAAACCCAAGGAGAGGTCGTTATGAGTCAAAATAGACTTGACAGCAGTGAGTTTGGTTTTTTCATTTCTGGCTAGGGTTAAGGCTCGCGTGAGACCTATCAATTAAGCTTTTTGAGAGGAGGTTCCTGGAGATAGAGTTGGACTCAGTGATGTGGGTGTAAAAAACAATAGCATATCCTGCTACTTTTTTCCCATCCACTATGGAAGAACTTCCATCTGTGAACCAGGTATTGGAGGCTGCAGGCAGGGATGAACCAGTTAGATGGCGGAAATAGGGGCATTTGAGTTCTAGGAGGTTGGTGCAAGAGTGGGGTGGGTCTGAGGAGGGAATAGGGAGAAGAGTAGCAGGGTTTAGAGCAGAAGCTCTGCTTAAAGTGATGTGAGGAGCCTGCGTGAGAATGAGATGTACAGCCTGAAGTCTAGAGGGGGAAAGGAAATTGGCTGCTTTATTTGAGATAAGTTTTGATAAAGAGTGTGAGGAGTATACAGTCATGGGTTGAGAATAGGTTAATTTATGGCTCTCCTGTACTAGAAGTGCTGCAGCTCCTAAAGCTTATAGGCAGGGTGGCCAGCCTCTGACCATTGGGTCCAGTTGCTTTGACAGATAGGCAACCACTTTAAGGTCAGGACCAGATTTTTGTCCAAGAAGACCAAGAGCTATGCCCTTTCTTGTGTCAGTGTATAAAATGAAGGGTTTGGAGAGATTAGGTAAAGCTAGGGCTGGGGCTGAGACAAGGGCCCCCTACAAGACCTGAAAAGGAGTGGTAATGTTGACAGTTGGGGATATAGATTCAGTTAAGAGACCCTTGGCTGCTTCATAAAGAAGCTTGGCTAGGAGACTGAAATTAGGAATCCATAGTCTAAACTAGACTGCTAGTCCTACAAAGGAGAGGATTTCTTGTTTGGAAGAGGGGACCACCATAGAGGATATAAGATGCTTCCTATCCATGGTGATGGCTCTGTACTGAGGAGTAAGGGTGAATCTCATGTAGGTGAACTTAGTTTGGGAGAGCTGAACTTTTTTGGAAGAGACACAGTAGTCTTTGTCTCCCAGGAAATTGAGGAGTTCTATGGTATGTTGTTCTAGGGTAGGAGTAGTCAACTCCAAGTAGAGAAGGGGATAGTCAACCTACTGTAGGAGTGTGCTGGGGACTAGGTCTAAGTGGCATAGATCGGAAGCTAGGGCCTGGTCAAACAAATAGAAACTATCCCTGAAACCTTAGGGCAAAACAGTCCATGTGAGTTGTTAGGAGATATTAGTGGAAGGGTCAGTCCACATGAAAGCAAAAAGTTTTTGGGAGCCTTCTACCAAAGTATGGAGAATGAGGTGTCTTTGAGGTCTAGTACTGCATAGTGGGGTCGTGGGGATTAGAGAGAGAAGAGTGTAAGAACTGGGAACTACAGGATGTGCAGGTAGAAGTGTCTGAGTGATGATGTGAAGGTCCTGGACCAATTGATAGGATCCATCTGGTTTGTGGGTGCAAAAAATAGGGGTATTTTAAGGTGAGTTGGTGGGTTTAAGGAGGCCTGACTGTTGGAGACAATTAATGGTGGGTTGAAGGCCTCATTGGCCCTCTAAAGGAATAGGATATTGGGGTTTACAGGGATAAACATTTGGATTTTTAAAGTGGATTAATATAGGTGGCTGATGCTGGGCTACTAAGGGGATAGAAGTGTCACAAACAATTAGATTAACTAAAGTAGGGTCAATGGGGTATGGACATGGTGAGGTCATGGCAGGTATGAGAAAAAGGAAAAAAGGAAGAATCAGAATGGGATTGTGACATAGTTAATGAGGTCCGGAATTTGGCTAAAATGTCTCTGCCAAGGATGGGAGTAGGGCACCTGGGCAGGATGAGGAAGGAGGGTATAAAAGGAGTCCCAAATAGGCAGCAATTTACAATGGTCATTGCTAAACATTGTGATATAAGTCCATCTACCCCCATAGTAGAGACAGAGGAAGGGACAAGTGTTCCTGCAAACTCAGGGAGGGTAGAATAAGTGGCCCCAGTATCTATTAAAAATGAGATAGGCTTATCTGCCACTTGCACCATTACCTGTGGCTCTGTGCTTGAGATGGAAGTCGATGGGGCCTGTTCAAGGCCAGGGCACCCTCAGTCTTCAGCAGCGAGGCCAAGGACTTCAGGAAGTTCCAAACCAGACTCAGAGGAGGGTATTGTTGGAACACATGCAATCCTGCATCAAAGGGCCTGACTTCAGTCTGACTTCCAGTGTCCTTCCTTGCCACACACTGGGCAGGGCCCTGGTGGGGGTCTTGGGTTTGGGTAGGATTTGGCCCAATTGCCTTCTTCACTACATTTGAAGCATGGTCCAGGATGAGGCTCAAGTTTATGTCTCCATGGTTCTGGAGGAAGTTTAAGAGTGAGTTTACCTCTAGGGCCTGTTTCATCCTGTTTCATGGAGCCTTGAAGGGCAGTGGCTAGGAGGTGGCCTTTGCCTGATCTCATCTTTGTTTTTGTAGCCTTAATTCCTCATCTCTGTTATTAAATACCTTAAAGTCAAGGTTAAGAAGGTCCTTTTGAGGGGTTTGAGGACCTGTGTCCTGCTTCTGCCATTTATGCCTTATGAATGGAGCTGTTTGGGAAATAAAATTCATGTTAAGAAGAATTCCCTCTGGGGAGATTGGATCAAGAGTGATATATTTCTGTAAAGTTTCTGTGAGGCACGTGAGAAAGAGGGCCAGGTTTTCCTCAGGGCCTTGGGTAATCTTTTTAAGTTTTTCATAGTTAACTGCCTGATGAGCCTCCTTTCTTAGGCTAGCAATGAGGCAAGTGATCATGTGACCATTGTGTCATCTGCCTGGGAAGTCTATCTGATAGTCCCAATCTGGGTCAGTTTGAGGAATGGCTACAGACCCCAAGGGGTGAGCTGCCTCTTGTCTATGGAGTTCATCTGCATGAGCCTGAGTTGCCTGCCAGACATGTTCTTTTTCTTCTGGGGTGAAGGAAAAAGTTGAAGCTGCACTGAAGGAATTGGCAAAGAATAAGGCTCCAGGAGTTGACAGTATACCTGCTGAGATGTTTCAAGAAGCGAATACCACATTAGAGGCACTCACTCGGCTATGCCAATTTGTAAGACAATTACCTGGCTAACTGACTGGAAAAGATCCATATTTGTACCCATTCCAAAGAAAGGTGATCCCACAGAATGTGGGAATCATCCAACAATAGCATTAATACAGCATGCAATTAAAATCTTACTGAAGATAATTCAAAAACAATTACAGCAGTATATTGACAGAGAACTTCCAGAAATGCAAGCTGGGTTCAGAAGAGGATGTGGAATGAGGGATACCATTGCTGATGTCAGGTGAAGCTTGGATCAAAGCAAAGAATACCAGAAAGATGTTTACTTTTGCTTTATTGACTATGCAAAATCATTTAATTGTGTGGATCATAACAAATTATGGGTAACATTGAGAAGAATGGGAATTCCAGAACACTTAATTGTCTTCATGAGGAACTTGTACATAGACCAGGAAGCTGTAATTTGAACAGAACAAGGGGACTCTGAATGGTTTAAAATCAAGAATGGAGTGTATCAGGGTTGTATCATTTCACCACACTTTTTCAATCTGTGTGCTGAACAAATAATCCTAGAAGCTGGACTATATGAAGAAGAATGTGGCATCAGGATTGGAGGAAGACTCATTAACAACCTTCATTATATGGATGACACAACTTTGCTCACTGGAAGTTAGGATGACTTGAAACACCTACGATGAAGATTGAAGACTGCAGTCTGCAGTATGGATTATGCTTCAATATAAAGAAAATTAAAATCTTCACAACAGGACCAATAAGCAGCAAATGATAAATGGAGAAAAGATTGATGTTGTCAAAGACTTCATATTACTTGGTTCTACAGTCAACACCAATGGAAGCAGCAGTCAAGATATCAAACGTCATATAGCATTGGGAAAATCTGCTGGGAACCTCTTTCAAGTGGTGAAGAGGAAAGATGTTTCCTTGAAAACTAAGGTATGCTTGACACAAGCCATGGTATTTTCAATTGCCCCATATGCATGTAAGAGCTGGACAATAAAAAAGGAATACTGAAGAAGAGTTGATGCTTTTGAGTTGTGGTGGTGGTGAAGAATGCTGGAGGTACCATGTACTGCTAAAAGAACTAACAAATCTGTCCTGGAAGAAGTATAGCTGGAATGCTCCTTGGAAGTGAGAATGGCCAAACTTTGTCTCACCTACTTTTGTCATGTTGTAAGAAGGACCATTCCCTGGAGAAGCATACCATGCTTGGTATGATAGTTGGAGCTGTGTGTCAACTTGGCTGGATCACAGTTCTGTGTGGTTTAAGCAGTTGTGATGTGGGTTATTCCCATGATGTGATTGGATGTGTATGTTTTGAGCAGCCAATCTGTTGAAAGGGAGTTTCCACAGAGGTGTGGCCTGTTTCCAATATATTTGTGGACATCCTGGGAAAAGAGACACTCTTCTTTGGATAGGGATCCTGTTGTCTTGCCTACAACTGTCCATGAGCAAACAATCCACCATTTGGCCTGAAGATCTTGGATTTGTCATTCGTTGGAGTCAACAGCCAGTATATTGCTTGCCAACCTTGAGCTCCTCAGCCCCTGCAGCTGCATGTGTCAAGAAAAGCCTCCAGCTTGATGTTTGATCCAAGAACTTGCGACTTTCCAGCTTCTATAAGTGTGTGAGCCATTTTCCTAAGATAAATTTCTCTTTCTCTGTATGTATATAAAAGCTTCACTGGTTTTGCGTCTCTGGAGAACCCAGCCTACCACACTTGGCAAAATGAAGGCACAATGAAAAAGAGGAAGGCCCTCAATAAAATGGATTAATACAGTGGGTACAACAATGGGCTCGAGTATAGCAATGATCGTGGGGCTGACACAGGACCGAGCAGGGTCATTATGGGTCGGAGATGACTCGAGGACACCTAACAACAAAATAGATAGATAGATAGATAGATAGATAGAGATAAATAAATAAATAAATAGCTTTCAGAGAGACTTAAGTACAAGTGAAAACCAGAGAGGGGTAGAGATGAGCATGGCATAATTCAGTTTGATCTTTTTCATGGTAAATTTTTACAAAGTGTGATGTCATGGGATCTCTGGGCCATTGTGCTACTTTGTGCAACCTCTGTTGTACTTTCAAGCATCTTTTCCCCATGTTGACCTCCATAATCCTACTCGAGTCTAAATTCTCCTTGAACAAGAACTCCCACCAGGCAATGGTATATACTTAAGTCTATACTTAACATATTTACTTTCCCTACCTTCAACCTAGTACTTATTTATCCTGTATTCATTCCCTAAGTGCCTTGTTTCATTTCTAGTTCAGCTATTCCGAATGATAGGGCACATAGAAATCATTGAGCTCATTTTTTGACCATTATAACTTAACTGACATCTTTAATTCCGCCACACAAACTAGGAACCATTTTACCAGAAGGATATAGGATATGAATATCACCATAGTGAAAATTCACTGTCAAGGGCATATGTGGACACCAGGAAACACACTGCAAACTTTTCTGTCAGTGTTAAGTTGTTATTTGTTCATTTATTTTGTTGTCTGCTACTGTATGGCAAATGGCATTAATACACAGAAAACTTTAATGAAAAATTGTCATCTATTAATGCATTGTTCTGAAACCAGGATAAATTTAGGAGTACCTATTTATTATTATTGGCACTGCTAACCAGAAGGCTGGTGGTTCAAACCCACCAGCCACTCCTAGGAAGAAAGGTTGGGCAATCTACTTCCATAGTGATTCTGCTTTGGAAACCCAAGGAGGGGTCGCTATGAGTCAGATCCAACTCCACAGCAGTGGGTTTTTTTGTTTTGTTTGATTTGGTTTACTTTTTATTGTGGTTTGGGTGAAACTTTACAGAGCACGTTAATTTTGCATTCAACAATTCATACACTTTGTTTTGTGTCATTGATTAGAATCCCCACAATGTTAACAGTTCTCTTCCCACTTCCTCTCTGTGGTTACCTTTCCCTGCCTCGGAAACCCAAGGTGGGGTCGCTATGAATTGGATCCAACTTCACGGCAATGAGTTTGGTTTTGGTTTTCTTTCCTATACATTCTGCCTTCTGAGCTTTCTCCCTGCACAGATGCTGCCCTTCTGATCTCCCATGTTTATTTGTTCTAAGGAGTGCACCTCCCTGGTGTAATTGTTCACCTCATAGGCCTCCCTGTTGTTTGGCTGAAGGGAGTGAGTTCAATTCAAGCCCCAAAGGGTGACTAGAGACTACAGTCTCAGGGGTTTCACCAGTCTCTATCAGACCAGTAAGCTTTGCCTTTTTTTTTTTTTTTTTTTTTGGTCAACGAAATGCCAATCTACTTTGTGCATTGTGTGTATGATTTTGGTGAAAGTTTACAGTGCAAATTTGCTTTCTATAAAATAGTTCATACACATTTTGTTTCATGACATTAATTGCAATCCCCATAACATAAGAGCTCACTTCCCACTTCCCTGTGGTTTCCTTTGCCCTGTGTCCTTCTTTCCTATGCATGCATGCCCTCTGAGCTATCTCCTTGTGCAAATGCTGCCCTTCTGATCTACCATGGGTGATTGTTCTAATGAGTGTACCTACCTGGTTCACCATATAGACTTGTCTGTTGGTCAGCTAGAAGCCACGGGAGTTCAATTCCAGACCTGAAGTGTGACTAGGAGCCACAGAGTCAGAGGTTTCACTAATCTCTATCAGACCAGTTACCTTTCTCTTTTTTATGACTTTGAGTTTTGTTCCACATTTTTCTCCCGTTCTATCCATGATCTCTTATTACGATCCCTTTCCGAGTGGTTGACAACAGTAGCCAGGCACCATCTAGTTCTTCTGGTCTCAAGGTCATGTAGGCTGAGGTTCACATGATCCAGTCATCCCTTGGACTATTGGTTTCCATGGGTCTTTTATTTTCTTAACTTTTCTTTGCTTCAGATGAGGAGAGACCAATTGTTGTATCACAAGCTTTTACGATCCTAGTTGCTACTCACCAAAGTAGGATATAGAACAATTTTTTGTGTGTGGTATGTTATGCCAATTGAGCTTGATGTCCCCCCAAATATGTTCCTGAACTCACAGATGCAATGATTCACTCCCTTAATGTGTTTGCTTGTGGCTAAGAAGTTACCATAACTTTGCCCTCTGTTTGCTCTATTATGTATATAGATATTTATTAATAACACATACAAATACATATATAGACATATTATCTGCCAAACTTATATATGGTCATGCCACCTACCCACACCTGATCATCTTGCCTGTCTACTTGTGTATCCAATTATAGATTAATGTTTGTTATTGCTGATAATGCAGTATTGTGTATGTAATAGTTGTTGTCTGTACCTCTTGTGCACTTTTCCATATCTTCCTTTTCCTTAGTGATATGGTGCTAGTCACCCATTTTGGGTCTGCTGCCTTTCCTTTTACCCAAATCAATAAATGTCTCTCCCCTAGCTAGCAATTTTCCCTCCCACCACTGCCTACCCCTGGTAACCAACAAAGAAAATTTCCTTCTGTGTGTAAAATTTTCCTTAACTTTTTACAGTAATGGACTCATAATATTTTTCCTTCTGTGATTGACTTATTTTGCTCAGTGTATTGTCCTCCAAGTTCATCCACATTATGATCTGTTTCTCAGTTTCTTCATTATTCTTTAGTGTTCCATAGTATTCTAACATGTGTGTACTACAGTTTGATTATCCATTCACCCATTGATGGGCACTTAGGTTGTTTCCATCTCTTTGCTATTATAAATAGTGCTGTGATGAACCTAGGTTCACCTAGGAACTGGGTTTTTTTTTTTTTTTTTTTTTTTTGTGACCTGGCTTTTACTTCTTTAGGATATATACCTAGTAGTGGGATTGCTTGATAAAATGGTATTTTTTTTTTTTTCCATGCAAGAAAATAACTATATTCTAATTAATTCACAAACAATAACATTACCACAGGTAGTTTAAAGAGGCCACACAAACAACTGGCCATGCCCAAATTTCATCTCAATGTAAGAATGCCCTCCCCATAGGGGCTCTGAAGCAAGGAAGTTATTAATGATGGGGAAAAGGGTTAACTGGGTGCTTGTTCACTTTATACTGTCACTATTGATGATAGTTTTACACTAAATTAACTTGGTCATGAAAGTTGGCTTTCCATTTCTTCAATTTGACCTTCTTAATTATGCTGATCTGTTTGCAAACTTGCACTGCTTCAGCACCTCACTGAAACCCTCACAGAACTTGAGGTCACCCTGGTTCTGTGTTCACTCCAAAATCTGCTTCATCTCATAGTAGCAGGGGCCAAACTGCTGCTGTATGCTGGCTGGGGTCCCTGAGGCTCCTGGTGAGTGATGTCAGGCCTTGGGGACTCAGTGCTACTTCCTCCACTGAAGCCTCCAGTGATGGTGTGGCCCAGTGTATGCCCGACAGCAGAGCCCACAGCCACACCAGCTGCAGTGGTTGCCATCTGGGCCATCAGGCCTGGCTGCATGGATGCAGAAGCAGGTGAGCCAGCCGTGGACAGTGGAGCCATTGTTGGTGGCTGAGCTGCTGGTGCTGGCCTGGGGGCGGCTCCCATCTGAGGTACCAGGCTCCCTGGAGGGCCCGTGAGGTAGGTGAGACTCCAGCTTCCATATGGCATTATAACTACATGGGAGAGAGGCTTGTAGATGTGCAAAATGCTGAGGAGCTAGCCAGACAGCTTCTGCAGAGGAGACGAGAAGATGGGGACTCAAATGGTATTTCTATTTTAACTTTCTAAGAAAGCACCATAGATGGATTGACACTGTAGCTACAACGATGGGCTCAAGTATAGTAGGGATCATGGAGCTGATGCGGGATCAGGCAGTGTATCGTTCTGCTGTGCATGGGGTCGCTATGAGTCGGAAATGACTCGATAGCACCTAACAACAACAACAACAAGAAAGCACCATGCTGTTTTCCACAGTGATTAAACCATTTTAAAGTCCCACCAGTGGCATCTGAGAGTTCTAATCTCTCCAGACCCTTGCCAGCATTTATTGCATTCTGTCTTCTTTATTATTATTTCTGGGGTGAGATGATATCTCATTGTTGCTTTGATTTGCATCTTTCTAATGGTTAATGAGGGAGCTCTGGTGGCATAGTGCCTAAGGCTACGACTGCTAACCAGAAGGCTGGCAGTTCGAACCCACCAGCCACTCCTCAGAAAGAAGGTTGTGCAATCTACTCCCATAGAGATACCATCTCAGAAACCCAAGAAGGGGTTGCTATGAGTCAGATCTGACTTGACAGTAGTCAGTTTGGTTTGGTTTAATAACTAATAATCACAAGCATTTCTTCATGTGTTTGTTGACTGCCAGAATATCTTCTTCAGTGAAATGTTTATTCATATCATTATTTTTAAATTGTAATGTTTGTCTTTTTGATGTTGAGATGTTAAAATTTTCCATAAATTTGAAAGATAAGTCACTTGTCTGGTATGTCAATACCAAATATTTTTCCCAATCTATAGGTTCTCTTTTTACTCTCTTAGAGAAGCATTTTGAGGTGCAAAAAAAATTAATTTTCTGAAAGTCCAAGTCATCTAGTTTATCTTTTGCTGTTTGTGCATTTTTTGGTTATTTTTGATAGTCTATTTATGAGGAAGACTCTTTAACAACCTGTGATACATAGACAACACAACTTTGCTTGCTGAAAGTGAGGATGACTGATGAAGATTGTAGACTACAGTCTGCAGTATGGATTACACCTCAATATAAAGAAAACAAAATCCTCACAACTGGATCAATAAACAGCATCACAATAAATGGAGAAAAGATTGAAGTTGTCAAAGACTTCATGTTACTTGGTTTTATAGTCAACAAAATGGAAGTAGCACCCAAAACATCAGACAACATATTTCACTGAGCAAATCTGCTGCAAAAGACCTCTTTCAAGTGATGAAGAGCAAAGATATCTCCTTGAAGACTAAGGTGTGCCTAATCTGAGCCATGGTATTTCTAATAGCCTCATATGCATGTGAGAGCTGGACAATGAATAAGGAAGACCAAAGAAGAGTTCAATCTTTTTGAGTTGTGATGTTGAAGAATGCCAAATGTGCCATGGAATGCTAAAAGAACTAACAAATCTGTCCTCGAAGAAGTGCAGCCAGAATGCTCCTTGGAAGTGAGAATGGCCAAACTTCGTCTCACCTACTTTGGTCGTGTTGTCAGAAGGAACCATACTCTGGAGAAGGATATCATGCTTGGTAAAGTCAATGAAGGAAGAGAAGACCCTCAACAAGACAGATTGACACAGTGGCTGCAACAATGAGCTCAGGTATACCAGGGATTGTGAGGCTGGCACAGGACCAGGCAGTGTTTTGTCCTGTTGTATATAAGGTCGCTATGAGTCAGATATGACCTGACAGCACCTAACAACAACAATAACATTTATGGCATAAATTAGGGTCACTGAGTTTGCCCCTATTTTTCCTTTGATGAACTTTATAGTTTAAGGTTTGATATTTAGATATTTGATCCATCTTGGGTTCATTTTTGTGTATGGTGTGAGGTATAGATCTAGTTTCATTTTTCTGTAAATGGATATCCAGTTTTGCCAGCATCATTTATTAAAGATATCATCTCTTCCCATTTAATGGGTTTCAGCCTTTTGTCAAAGATCAGTTGCCCATAGGTGGATGGTTCTATTTCAGGATTATCAGTTCTGTTCCACTGGTCTATGTGTCCATCCTTGTACAAATACTAGGTTATTTTGACTACTATGGCTATATAGTAGGTTTTGACATGGGGGAAGGTGAGGCTTCATACTTTTTTCTTCTTTAGTGTGCTTTGCTTATCTGCAGTTTCTTTCCCTTCTATATAAAATTTGTGACTGATTTTCCCATGTTCTTAAAAAAATGTTGCTGGAATCTGGATCAGGATTGTATTGAATCTGTAGATTGCTTTTTAGTCTTCCTCTCCATGAGAGTAGTATGTTATTCCATTTATGTGTATCTCATGGTTTCTTGTTGTAGTGTTTTGTAGTTTTCTTTGTATAGGTCTTTTCTGTTCCTGGTAAGATTTTTTTCCTAAGTATTTTATCTTTTTGGTAGCTATTGCAAATGGTATTATTTTCCTTATTTCCTTTTCAGAGATCTCTTTGTTGATGTAAAGGAATCAGTTGATTTTTATATGTTGATCTTGTATACTGCTTCCATGTTAAATCTTTCTATTAGTTCCAGTAGTTTTTTTGCTGAGTCTATGGGATTTTCTATGTATAGAATATTGTCGTCTGCATATAGCCATAGTTTTACTTCTTCTTTGCCAATTTGGATGCCTTATTGCCCTGGCTAGTACTTTCAATATAATGCTGAATAGAAGTGGTGCTAGATAGATAGCATTCTTGTCTGGTTCTCATTCCCCAGGGGAATGCTTTCAGGTCTCTCTGTGTTGAGAATAGTGTTGGCTGTTAGTTTTGTATATATGCCCTGTGTTATGTTGAAGAATTTCTCTACTACTCCTATTTTTCTGAGAGTTTTTATCAGGAATGGGTGTTGGATTTTATCAAATGCCTTTTCTGCATTGATTTATATGATCATGGTTCTTTCCCTTTGTTTTATGTATGTGATGGATTACCCTGATTGTTTTTGTAATGTTGAACCATTCTTGCATACCTAGTATGAATCCCAATTGGTCATGGTATATCATTTTCTGATAGAGTGTTAGATTATATTGGCTAGGATTTTGTTGAAGACTTTTGCAACTATATTCATGAGAGATATTGGTCTGTAATTTTCCTTTTTAGTGATGTCTTTTTGTGGTTTTGGTATCAGGGTTATGCTTGCTTCATAAAATTAATCTGGGAGAACTCCATCTTTTTCTATGTTCTGGAATATTTGAGCAGGATTGGTGTTGGTTCTTCTCTGAATGTTTGATAGAATTCTTCAGTGAAGCAGTCTGGGCTTGGATTTCTTTTTGTTAGTAGTTTTATTTTGTTTTTCTATGACCTCTTCTATTTCTTCCTTTGTTAGGGGTCTGTTCGAATTTTCTGTTTCAGTCTGTGTTAGTTTAGGTAAGTAGTGTCTTTCTAGAAATGTGTCCATTTCATTTTCAAATTTGTTGGGGTACAGTTCTTCATAGTATTATCCTTTTTATTTCAGTTTGTCCAGTGGTGAAAGAAAACTTTCATTTCATTTCTTGAATGTATTATTTGCATCTCCTTCTTTTACTTTGTTAAATTTGCCAAAGGTTTGTTGACTTTATTAATCTTTTTAAAGAATCAACTTCTAATGTTATTGACTCTTTCTAGTGTTTTCCTGGTTGATTTATTTCCGTTCAAATCTTTATTATTTCTTTTGTTCTGTTGACTGCAGACTTTTTATTGCTCTTTTTCTAGTTGTTGAAGATACTGGGTTAGAGTGTTGATTTTGGCTTTTTCTTCTTTTTTGATGTTTGCATTTATTGCTATAAATTGCCTTCTGAGAACTGATTGATTTTGCTGTGTTGTGCTTTCATTCTCACTTGATTCAATGAATTTTTTTTAATTGCATTTTTTATTTTGTCTAGTTTTTAAGGAGGGTGTTATTTAGTTTCTATGTGTTTGCTCCCCCACACACACCTTGATCTTCTTATTGTTAATTTCCAATTTTATAGCATTGTGATCTGAGAAGATGCTTGGCAGTATTTCAATGTTTTGAAATTTGTTAAGGTTTGCTTTGGGGCCTAACATGTGGTCTATTCTGGCGAATGTTCCACATACACTGGAAAAGAAAGTATATTGTGCTGTTGTTGGATGAAATCCTCTGTATATGTCTATAAGGTCAAGTTGATTGTATTGTTTAGTTTTTCTGTGTCTTTGTTGAACTTCTTTCTAGTTCTATCTTATCTTAAAATGGTGTATTAAAGTCCCTTACAGTAACTTTGAAATGGTCTATTTATCTTTTAAGTTCTGTTAAAGGTTGATTTACATATTTTTGGTCTATTTCTTTGAGTGCATAGATATTATGATTATGTCCTCTTGTTCAATTGCTCCGTTAATCATCTCATTTCCTTCCTTTTCTCCTATAGTGGTTTTTGCTTAAATTCTATTGTATCAGAACATAATATTGCAAATCTTGCTCTTTTTTTTTTCCATTTGCTTGATTTTTTTTCTAACCTTTGATTTTTAGTCTATTTTTATCTTTGTGTCTAAGGCATGTCTCTTGTATACAGTATATTGATGTGTCATGTTTTCTTATCTCATCTGCAACTCTCTGTCTGATCACACATAAGTTATTCTTTTTGATGGTGTCTCACATAAATCTTGGGCTTTATTCTTGTTCTTCTTTGTTCTTTTTTCTGATTGTTCCCTTACCAAAGCAGTCTTCAGAGACTTATCTTCAATCTATCTAATTTTTCCTTCTATTGATTCTATTCTCCTCCTTGCTCTTTCAGTGTGTAATCTACTTCTGAAATCTTAGTATTAATATTCTTTATTTCTATTTGCTTTTTTTAAGATTTCTAATTTTTCATTTATTTTATCAGTTCTTTCTTGTATTATTTTTCTTGAATTCTTCTAGAGTTTTTTGTGTGTTTTCCTTAGTTTTGTCAGTGTTTTCCTTATATAATCAGGTATTTCCAATGCCACTTCTTCCTCAGGGAGTTTCTCTGGTTCTGTATTCTTTTCCCTTGTTTGCACTACTTTATCTTGCTTTTTTGTGTGAACTGGGATTGTCATTTGTCTCAGAGACATTGTGATGTCATTGTGTTTTATTTAATTGGTGATTGCACATTGGTGTGATTCACCCAGGTTGGTTTTTTGGTTTTTGTTTGTTTTTGCTTTGTTTTGTTTTGATACATCCAAGTGAGTGAGGCTGGGGTGCTACTCTATTTGCTAGTTTGGCAGAACTTATGCACTCACCACCTGTCTCCTGGCAGGTGTGACAGAGGATGAGAATGTGTGCACAGATCTCTGTTAATTGTTCTTGTAGAGCAGCTTAGGGCAGGCTGGGTGGGTATTGGTCACCATCTATTGCTGGTCAGTTGATGTAGAAGCAGTTGTAGGCCCTCACCCAGTGGGTGGGTCTGTAGGAAGTGCAGATGTGGTTGTGTCATGGGCATGGTTTCTGTCTCAAAAAGTGGGGGGGGAAAAAGGCAATAAAATAAAAACAAGAAAAAAAACATAAATAACAAAAACAAACAATAACAACCACAAATAAAAATAAATAAATAAATGAAAAGAGAACAGAAAGACAAAGAAAAAGAAACAAAAATCCAGGAAAAGGGGTGGGGCAAGAAAGAAAGAGAAGAATAGAAAAAAATAGTAAAGAAAAACTAAGTAAAATGCAAAAAGAAAAACAAGGGATGGGGACAACAAAAGAGAAAAAGAAGAAAAGGAGATAAAAGAAGGTAATTAGGAAAAGGAGGGGGGAACCATGGACCATAAAGAAAAGGGAAAATTTAAATTAAAAAAGAGAAAAAGAAAGAAAAGAGGAAAAAAAGAATTATTAAAAAAGAAAACTGGAGGAGAGCATGACACCAAGGTGATGTTCCTGTTGGACAGGCAGGCAATGGGGAGCAGAGCACCTGGACCTGGTAATACTTGCCTACCCAGAAGTCATCTGGGGCAGGGAACCTGATTCCAGATGACTTCCTGCTGACCAACCAGATGTCCGGGAGTAGGGCACCTCGAACTGGAAAAAGTCCCTACGTCCCCAAGCAGCAACTGGGAGCAAGGTACCTGGTTCTACAAGGAATTCCTGCCAGCCCATAAAGAAGCTGGAGACAGGGCATCTGGTCCCAGAAAAAATTCCTGCCATCCCAAAATATGTTTGGGTATAAGGCACCTGGCACAAGAAAAAGTTTCTGCCAGCCCAAAAAGTGGCTGGAAACAGCAGCTGATCTCAGAACTCATTCCTGTATACCTAGAGGGCAAATGGGGCAAGGCACGTGGATCCAGAAAAAATTTCCAAGAGAGCAAAAGGCAACTTGGGAGCAAGGTTCCTGGTTCCAGAGTGAGTTCTGCTGGCACAAAAAGCATCTGAGGGTAAGGCATTAATTTCAGAAATAAAAAGTACCTTTTATCTCAAGAGGCAATGGGGTGCAGGGCCTTGTCTCCAGAAAAAGTTCCTGCTGTCCCAAAAGGTGGCTGGGAGCAGGGTGTCTAGTCCCAGGACGAGTTTCTGCCTACCAGGTAGGCAGCTGGTGGTAGAGCACCTGGTCCAGAATGGAATTCTTGCCAGTCCAGAGGGAGGATAGGGATGGGGGTGGCCACATCTTTGTTTACCAGGAGGGTATGGGGTACAAAGGTACAAAGGGGAATATTGTGCCTTTATAGTTGTCAGCCATCAGTTTCTTTGCCTTGGCCAATTATCATGTTGCTGTCCAGATTGGAACACTGCTTGCAAGTATTCAAAAAGGCCATGCCATCAGGCCAGTTGACTTTCCACAGCTCAATTAGTCTCCTTATTTCATGTTTTCATTCAATTTCTTCTACTATTCAGTATTTAATCTGCTTCTTTATCCCCTTCAAACCTCGTGGTTCCAGGAAAATTAGCCATTTTAAAGTGAACAATCAAGTGGCATTTATTGTATTCACAATGTTGTGCATATATCATTACCATCATGTTTCAGAACATTTTCATCACCCTAAAAGGAAACCCTATATCCATTAAACAGTCATTCTCCACTCCCTTCTCTCCCACCAGGCTCTGATAATCACTGATCCACTTTCTGTCCATATGAATAGTTTTTCCAGATGTAGAAGTCTTGGTTGATAGTTTTTTTTTGTTGTTTTGTTTTGTTTTTTCAGTACTTTAAATATGTCATCCTGTGGTCTTCTAGGCTCCATGACTTATGATGAGAAATCAGCTGTTAAGGTTATGAATAATCTCTTCTATGAGACATGTTACTGCTCTCTTGGTGCTTTCAATATTCTTTTTCTTGTCTTTCAGCAATTTGACTGTATGTCTCAGTGTGGATCTCTTTGGGTTTATCCTATTTGTTGTTCATTGAGCTTCTTGGATGTTAGACTTACATTTTTCAGCAAATTTAGAATGCTTTTGGCCATTATATCTTCAAATATTTTTTTCTGGTCCTTTCTCTTTCTCTTTCCTGGGGCTCCCATTATGAATATGTTGATATGCTTCATGGTGTCCCATAGTTCTCATAGGCTGCTTTTTCCCTTCATTTTTAGAAAAGGATAATCTCAATTTACCTACCTGCAAGTTCATTGAGTCTGTCTTCTGCTTGCTCAAATCTTCTGTTGAAACTGAATTTTGCATTTCAGCCATTATACTTTTCAGATCAGGGTTTCTATGTGATTCCTTTTAATAATTTCTGTCTCTTTATTGATAGTCTCTATTGAGACATCATTCTGGTTTCTCTTAGTTATTTATCCATTGTTTCCTTTAGCTCTTTGAGCATATTTTTAAGACATTTGATTTAAGGTCCATTACCTGGATTTCCTCATGAACAAATTCCATTAATTTCTTTTCTTTCTTTCTTTTTTCACTGAATGGGACATATTTTGTTTGTTCATAATTTTTTGTTAAAGACTGAATGTTTTGAATATTATAATGTGGCAACACTGAAAATAGAATTCTTCACCCTCCTTGGTTTTGTTGTTGCTGTTGCTGCATGTTGTGGGTGGTTGTTTGTTTTCTAAATTATTTTTGTAATGTCTGTCTTCTTGGCCATGTGTGGCCACTGAAATCTGTGTTCCATTAGTCTAAAGATCAGCTGATATTTTCAGAGTTTTCTTAAGTATCTGGAGCTAAGGGGAGAAAGAAACAACCTCTCCTAGTTTTTTCAGATTGGATTTGTATTGGGGCAATCCTGCAACATTTAGCCAGGTCATTTAACCCTCTACTCCTTAGCCTCACTTTCTGCTTACAAGGAATCTGAAGGTCAACCACAGGTGAGAGCTTTAGTTCTTCTCAGGCATGTTCAAGTCCAGAGCATGTCTGTAAACTTCTTGATGCATTGATAACACAAGAACAGTTAAAAGCCATTATCCTTCCACATATTTCCTTTCCCAAAGTTTCCCTTCCCAAGTTTTATAGGCTGTCAATTTCTCTCTTGTCCCAGGCTGCTTCAGCCACTAATTTTGCCTTTAAATGTTTTCAGCAAAATCCCCAGGAAGTAGCCATGCCTCTGGAATTCTCTAAGACATATGAAACAAATACAAGCCATTGCACTAATCCTTCCCTCCTGACAGAGGGAAGCTTGAAAATACAATTCTTTGAGGATAAAGTCTGTTTAGTGCTCTCTCTGGAACTAGCAAAATGCACCAGGAATGTGAACTGCCATCTTCATGCTGCTGCTGGAGTGGGGAGTGGCTCAGGTGTGATGTCAGCAAAATTGCAGAGAAGACATAGAGACATTAAAAAAAAGGGGGGGTGGTGGCAGAAACCAACTGGATTGAATTGCCCTTCAAAAATGTGTTGTAAATCCTAAACCCTATATCTGTTGGATATAATCCCATTTGGAAATGGGTTTTTCTTTGTTATGTTAATTAGACTGTATTGGTGTAGAGTGTGTTTTAAGTCAACCTCTTATGAGATTTAAAAGAGCAAGCAAGCAAGCAGAGATGGAGGGACATAGATGCCACTTGAAGATCACTAAGGATCCAACGAATATAAGCTGAAAAGACAAAGACCTTCAGCAAAGAATGAAAAACAGACAGTCTTTCCTCAGAGCTGTCAGAGAAAGAAAGTCTTGCCCTAGATCTTGTACCTTGATTCAGTCTTCTAGCACCCTAAACTGTGAGAAAATTAATTTCTCTTTGTTAAAGCCACGTACTTGTGATATTTCTTTTATAGCTCACTAGATAGTGATAGCGTAGTGTCTAAGGCACTTGACTGCTAACCAGAAGGCTGGCGGTTCAAACCCACCAGCCACTCCTTGGAAGGAAGACAGGGCAATCTACTTCCATAGTGATACTGCCTCGGAAAGCCAAGGAGGGGCCATTATGAGTCGGGTCCAACTCGACAGCACATAACAACAACAGATAGCAAAAGAAAGGTTGCACAATCTACTTCCATAGTGATACTGCCTCAGCAACCCAAGGAGGGGTCGCTATGAATCGGGTCCGACTTGATAGCATATAACAACAACAACAACAACAAGATAACTAAGAGATAATTTAGTACTGAGAGTAGGGTAATGCTCTAACAAATACCTAAAAAGTAGAAGTGGTTTTAGAATTAAGAAGTGGGTAGAGGCTGGAGGAATTTTGATGTGCTTCATAGGAAGACCCTAGATTGCCTTGAAGAGACTGTTGGCAGAATTATAGCCATCTGCAGTGCAGTTAACTACTTAACATAGCCCTTCTAGTCATCCATTTTGTGATATACTATAAATCCTAGCCTCTAAGCCTATTATTATAGTCCTATTTTGGTATGAGTTGTCCATTATGTTAATAACATGGGATTAAGGTGGGATGTATCTTGAGTCCCACCTTACTAAAGGGTGTGACTCAAATCACCACCCTTAGTTTCTTTGAGGATATACATATATGAATGCTCTGGCAAAGTTCATTTTCTTGCTCTGGATCCTGCACCTGGCTCATCATCATCTCACCCCTGGTTCATTGCATGAGACAGCAGCCAGTTGACTGACCTGCCAATTTGGGTCCATCAGCCCCTGCAACCATCTGAGTGAAAAGACTACTTCAGTCTGATGCCTAGCCCATGCATTTGGGACTTGACTCGACGGCACATAACAACAACAACAACAACAGCCTCCACAACTGTCTGAGCCATTTCCTCAGCAGTTTGTGAGTTCTGTGAGACTTCACAGAGAACTAAAGAACCCTAAGACAGGACAGAAAGCACTGATTGGAAGAGTAGTTGATGTTAGAGATGATAGAGTGGTACAGCAGTTTAGAAAAGTTGGACATTTGGTACATCTTTAACCTCCTCTGATCTTTCTAAAAGAAATATTTGAGCACCATCACAGATGATTCTGATAAGGGCTCAGAAAGAATGAGACCTGTGATGAGAGCTTCTGTTATGAACAGAATGTTGCTAGAAAGGTGAACATTAAATATGCTTCTGGTGAGAATTTAAAAGGAATTAAATATGTGAAAGGAAGATGGCAAGGAATTTGTTTGAATTGTGTTCAAATATTTGGTGGAAGTTACAAATTGTAAATGATGAACCTAGATGTTTTGTTGAGGAGATCTCTAAGCAGGATCTTGAAGGAACTGCATGGTTCTCTTTGTCACATATAGTAAAATGCAAGAGGGGGACAATGGACTTAAAAGTGAAATATGCAACAAAACATTGTTCCACCTCCTACTTTGGTGAGTAGCGACTGGGATCTTAAGCAACGATGGGTCTCTTCTCATCCAAAGCAAAGAAGAATGAAGAAAAACAAAGATTCATGGAAACAATTAGTCCTCGAAATTGGTACACCATGTGATCCTCAGACTATATGACTCCTGATGATGCAATGACTATGAGACCAGAAGAACTAGATGGTGCCCCGCTATCATTGTCAACCACTTAGAGGGGTATCTATGTAGGAGATCCTGGATAGAGAGGGAGAACAATGTGGAACAAAACTCAAAATCATTTGGAGAGAAAAATAAAGGGGGGGGGCCAGGTTTGCTGGTCTGATAGAACCTGGTGGAACCACTGAGATTACGGTCCCTAGCTGCCCTTCAGGTCTGGAATTGAACCCACACCTGTGGCTTCCAGTCAAACAAAAGACAGGCATATGAGTTGAACATTTACCTGAGGTAGATACACTCCTTGGAGAGAATGATCATAAGAGAAAAAAGGGCTGTTTATATTCAGGGAGACAGTTCAGGGAGCAGGAGTGCATGGAAGGATGGACACAGGGAAGAGGTAACTATCAGGAGGAAGTGCGAGGTGAGCTGTTGCATTGGGGTAAATTGTAGTCAAAGTCATGAGACAATGTGTGTGTGAACTGCTGTATGGTAAGTGAATTTGCTCTGTAAACTTTCACCCAAATCACAATTTTTTTTTAAAAAAAAAGTGAAGTATGCAGAATTAAAACAAACTTAAACATTTGGAAAATTCTGTTGTACAAACTAAGGACACTAAAACACTCACCAAGGACTTGGCAACTCAATTATTTGTTATAGAGATTAAGCCTGTGACTGATGGATCTATGTGACTACCACAGCAGAAAACTCACCAACTTAGACTGTAGGGGATAGGGAAAGAATGAAAAGAAAGAACACTGTCTGCCTCTTGGAATTCTATAGGGAGGAAACAGACCAGATGAACTACATTTTTTGTCCCCCAAGAAAAGAAAAGAATCAACCCTAGAAAAGTTTGGAGATCAGCAGAACTGTTAAAAGGACATGGGAAGCAAGTCTTCCTTGGTTTCTCTGTCTCTTTCACAGAAGAGGAATTTGCCTGTAAAATGGAAGATGCCTACAGTCTCACTTATATTTGATTTAGAACATTCAGATGATGAAGTTTTGGACTTGGTGTTGATTTAAGACTTTTGGGATGATGTGATAGTATGAATATGTTTTGGATGTGGGTAGAACATAAATTTTGGAGGAGCAAAGTGTGGAATATATAGATCTAATTATGTCCCCAAAAAATGTATGTTATAAATCCTAACTCCTGTATCTGTGGTTATAATCTCATTTGGGAATGGGTTATCTTTGTTAAGTTAATGAGACTGTATTAGTGCAGGTTGTGCCTTAAGTCAGTATCATTTGAGATAAAAAAGAGATTAAACAAGCAAGCAAGCAGAGATGAGGGAAGATAGATGGCAAGTCACATACATGGAGATAATCAAGGAAGTGAAAAACAGACAAGGACCTTACCCACAATCCACAAATAAGTAAATATTTCCTCTAGAGCCAGTGCCTTTAATTCAGACTTCTAACTTTCTAAGCTGTGAGAAAATTAATTTTGTTTGTTAAAGCCACAACTTGTGGTATTTTGTTATGTTGTTGTTGTTGTTATTTGCCATCGAGTCGGCCCCGACTCATAGCGACCCCTCCTTGGGTTTCTGAGGCAGTATCTACGGAAATAGGATTGCCCAACCTTCCTTCCGAGGAGTGGCTGGTGGGTTTGAACCACCAGCCTTCTGGTTAGCAGTCAAGTGCCTTAGGCACTATGCTACCAGAGCTCCCTTTTATTTTGTTATAGCAGTTCTATATTACTAAGACACCAACTGTATCAGAACTCCAGGAAACTGTCAAAGATTTGCAGCAACTAAATGAGCATGGGATCAAGAAATAGGCCACTTAAAAATGCTAGGAAATGAACAGATAAACAAAATGTAGTATATACACACAATGGGATATTATTCATCCATGAAGATGAATGAAGCTCTGATACATGGAGCAACATGGATGAACCTTGAAAACAGTATGCTAAGGGGAAATAAGTAACACCCAAAAAAGACAAATATTATATGACTTCACTTAAATGAAATACCTAGAATAGGCAAGTTCATAGAGGTATAAGTTTACTATTGGTTGCCACGGACTGGAGGGAAGAGAATAAAGGTTATTGCTGAAGGAATATTAAGTTGCTGTTTGGGGTGATGAATACCTTATGGAAATGGTGATGGCTGTACAATGTGGTGAATGTAATTAATGTCACCGAATTATACACTTTAAAACATTTTGTTATATATATTTTACCAGCATAAACTTTAAGAAAATAATAAAGAGAAATCAAGACAAGCCTGGATAAACAAAAACTGAGAGTACATGTTGCTAGCAGACCTGCCATATGAAAAATTCTAAAAAAAAGATCTTCAGGTGGAAAGAAAAAGACAGTAGACAACAATCAGAAGCAATACAAAAACATACAGGTAACTACATAGGTAAACAGGAGTCCCAGTATTGTTGCATTTTTAATTTTTAATTCTTCTTTTTCATTACCTACATGATTTTAAAACACCAATCCATAAAAATGTAATTGGCATAGAATATGTAAAGAAGAAATTTTTTACAATAATATAAAGGGCGAAGGGGACAGAGCTGTATAGGAGCAGAGCTTTTGTATGTTATTGAAGATAAGTAGGTATTAATTCAAACTAGATTGTTATAAATTTAGGATATTAATTATAATTCCTGCAGTAACCACTAAGAAAATATCTTTGAAATATACTCAAGATAAAATGAGAAGGGAATCAAAACGACACACTATGATTATTAGTTAAATGCAAAAGAAGGAATAAATGGAGGAAAAATAGCAGAAAACAAATACTAAAATGGCAGAAGTAAATCATTCTTCATTAGTAATTACTTTAAATTCAAAAGGATTAAATTCATCAATCTAACGATAGAGTTTGGAAAAATAGTTTTTTAAAAAAATCTAACTTTGTGCTGCCAACAAGAGGTGCACTTTAGATCAAAAGACCCAAGTAGGTGTCAAGTGAAAGAATAAACAAAGATAGTTCATGTTAAAAGTATCTCCCAAAAAAGAGCAGGAATGGCTATGCTCTTTTCAGATAAAATATAATTTACTGAGAGAGAAAGGAGGCTATTTTATTATTAATAAAATGATCAATTCATCAAAAATATATAACAACCAGAAAAACTTCAGAGGTTTCTGGGAAGATGGCAGAGTAAGCACACCATCATTCCAACCTTACAAAGAAACAAGTCTCTCAGCTTTGATGGACTCTGAGCTAAGGAAAGTAGTGGGGAACTGCAGACAGACAAGAATAAATGAATCAACAAAATCAACAACAATCACATAGTATAGGTAAATCTCCCACTTGCTTCTGTGAACTGGAGAAATGACCCCAGAAAAGGAACCTGTTTCCCTAACCACAACACCCCTTGCCTGTACAAAGAAAGAGACCCTCAAATCTACAATAAACAAGGTAGACCTCCCTGGGAGTCTGTTTGGAGTGTGCCAGCACCTCCCTCATTCAGACACTGTTGTCTGCAAGCTTACTGTGAATTGTTACAGAAGAATCATGCATTGGAGTCTGCTCTCATAGTCAACATTCTACCTCCTCCCTGTGCACAGCATAGCTAAGGTCTCTGAAACCAACTGGACAGACCTCTCATAGATTTTTTTGGTTCTGTCTGTCTTCCCCTTTCAACTGAGGCTGTTGTGTGCTAGGAAGTAAGCATCTATAGTGGAGGCTACACCCATAGCCAAAATAGTACAAGAAGGAGGGGGGTGCTCTGATAGCAACAAGGCAGACTTCCCTGGAGGTCTGTTTGGAGCATGACAAACCTGTGCTTCATACCTGGACACTGTCACCTGCAAAATGGCTGTGAATTGCTACAGAAGACTCTTACAGTAGAGTCTGCTCCCATAGCATGGTACCTGCCTCCCTGCACATCCCATAGTTCTGGCCTCTGAAACAAACAAAACAAACCTCCCTGGGGGCCAATTAGGGTTAGTGTGTCCCCGTTTCCAGTTGGCACTGAGGACTGTGGTGTGCTAGCAAGCAGCAGTCTTGAGTAGTGACTGTACTCCCAGCCAACAATCTACCAGGTAGATTCTGACAGCAAACAAGACAGACCTTTATGGGGCTCTGACCAGAGTGTGGAGCTCTGGCAGCATAGTGCCTAAGGCACTTGACTGCTAACCAGAAGGCTGGTGGTTCAAACCCACCAGCCACTCCTCAGAAGGAAGGTTGGGCAATCTACTTCCGTAGTGATACTGCCTCGGAAACCCAAGGAGGGGTCGCTATGAGTCGGGTCTGACTCAACGGCACATAAGAACAACAACAACACGACCAGAGTGTGACATCTCCTCACAGGCAATTGCTGGCTACCAGGCTTTTGAAAAATGTTACTGAAGACCCCTGAAATGGAGTCTGCTGCAACAGTCATCATTCTATTTGCCTCCGTCTGGATCCCATAACTCAGGCCTCTGGAACCAATAGGATAGACCTCCCTGGGGATTAGTTTGAGTATGCCTACTCCCCCTTCCAGTTGGTACTATGGGGGAGGAGAGGCTCCGATAACAAGGTAGACCTCCCTGAGAGTCCTTTCAGAGCTGACAACCCTTGCCCCAACTGATAACTATTGGCTGCTGGACAGATACAAGCTCCTAAAGAATGTTCCCGATAGTGAAATCAGGAAGTAGGTCACTGTCTTAGTTATCTAGTGCTGCTATAACAGAAATACCACAAGTGCATAGTTTTAACAAATATAAATTTATTTTCTCACCATTTAGGAGACGAGAAGTCCAAATTCAGAGTACCAAATTTAAAACACAAGTTATCTGTTTCCAAAGTCCAGTGGTGGAACATTGTCACACGGTAGACATTTCAATTATGAATGGGAGAAATTGGATGGAATGAAAGGATAATGAGTACTACTCCAAACCCAAACTCATTGCAGTTGAGTTGATTCTGACTCATAGCAGCCCTATAAGACAAAGTAGAATTGCCTCATAGGGTTTCCAAGGTTATAAATCTTTATGGAAACAGACTGAAACATATTTCCACTATGGAGGGCCTGGGGAGTTCAAATTTCTGACCTATAGGTTAGCAGCCAAACACTTTGACCCTGCACCACCAAGCTCCTAAATGGGTACCAAAAAATCCAAAACCCAGCAGAAAAATATACATTAGTTCTTAAGACTTGAAAATAATCCTCTGTTCTCTGGAACTATTTGGGCAATAGCCTTGCCCTTCAGACTCTGGGTGTTTGTCATGCTGTTTGGATTCTGGGTGAGGACTCCTTGGTCATGGGCTTCAGCTCTGGCTTCCAAGCATACTGGGATGGTTAATTTGTTCCTTAGGTTTAGGGTGGTCCCATTTTCCTAGAACATGTGACTGGCATCTCCACCACCTTAGCCCCTTGGGAATGGCAGCCATGTGCCCTCAGCTTCAAACAGTGGCCACATCCCTTTGGCCCACCCCCTACACTCCAGAATCAAGTTGGTTAAGACTGAATCCTTTGAAACCTATGAGGCTGTGGTCCCACCTTTTGAGATCCAGGAGACCATGGCCCCACCTTTTGAAACTGAGAAAGAAATGCCTCCTGTGCTCCTTCTAATAGTTCTGCTGATCTCTGAGCTGCTCCAGGGATGATCCTTTTCTTCCTTGGAGGACAACAGATGTAGCTTCTTTGGTCTGTTTCCAGTTTATAGAATTCCAAGGGGAAGACAGTGTTCTTTCCTTTCTTCTTTCTCTTTCTCCTTCAGTACAAGCTGATGGGTTTTCTGCTGTGGTAGTTGCTTAGATCCATCAACTACAGGTTTAATATCTTTAACAAAAGATTGTGTAGCCACATCTTTGATGAACATTCTAGGATGTGTTTCCTTAGTTTGTACAACAGAATTTCCCAAATCTTTAAGTTCTGTTTTCGTTTTTCATAGTTCCTTTTTAAGTCAATCTCTATCCTCTTATATTTTATTATAAGTAGCAAGGAGCTCTGGTAGCATAGTGCCTAAGGCACTTGACTGCTAACCAGAAGGCTGGCAGTTCAAACCCACCAGCCACTCCTTGGAAGGAAGGTTGGACAATCTACTTCTATAGGGATATTGCCTCAGAAACCCAAGGAGGGGTCGCTATGAGTAGGGTCCGACTAAATGGCAAATTGTTAGTTGCCATCAACAACACCAAGCAGAAACCATGTACCCCTATAAAATCTTGTTTAGAAATCTCACCAGTCAGATATCCAAGTTGATCACTTACAGGTTCTACCTTGAACCAAACATTTAAACATAATTGAGCAAGTTCTTTGCCACTGCATTAAAAAGAATCATCCTTCCTCCATTGTCCAATCATGCTTGTCATTTTCTTTTAAAGCCTCACCAGAAGCACATTTAATGTCCACATTTCTGGGAGCATTTTGCTGCTGGTACCATATGTATCCATCAAGATGATAAAGGTTTTCTCTACATCTCTCCTTATTTCCTTTTGAGTCTGTACCAGAATTGCCTTTAATATTGATAATTCTACTTACTCTCTCTTCAGAGAAATCTAGGCTTTTACTATTAGGCATTTTAAAAGTATTCCAACCTCTACCCAAAACCCAATTCCACAACCACTTACACATTTTAGGTAACAGTTAAAATAGACTCCACTTTTCTGGTACCAAATTCTACCTTAGTTATCTAGTGCTACTTTAACAGTAATACCATAAGATGATGGCTTTAACAAACAGAAACTTATTTTCACACAATTTAGGAATGTAGAGATCCAAATTCAGAAAATTGGCCCTAGGGAAAGTCTTTCTCTCTGTGTCAGTTCTGGAGGAAGATTCTTGTCTTCTCTGCTTGTTGTTTCTTTAGAGATCCCCATGTACCTTGGCATCTTCTTATTGTTATGTGTCATCAAGTTGGCCCTGACTCATAGCAACCCCTCCTTGGGTTTCCAAGGCAGTGTCACTACAGAAGTAGATTGCCCAACCTTCCTTCTGAGGAGTGGCTGGTGGGTTTGAATAGCCAGCCTTCTGGTTAGCAGTCAAGTGCCTTAGGCACTATGCTACCAGAGCTCCTATCTGTCTTACCCTATTTCTCCTCCACTCATTTGCTTACCCTCTTTTATATCTCAAAAGAGATTGACTCAAGACATACTCTACACTAATAGTGCTTCATTAACATAACAAAGACAATCCATTCCCAAATGGGATTATAACCACAAGCATGTTGTTGTTGTTAGGTGCTGTTGAGTTGTCTCCAACTCATAGTGATCCTATGCATAGCAGAATGAAACACTGCTTGGTCTTGCACCAGCTCTGTGATCCTTGCTATACTTGAGCCCATCACTGCAGTCATTGTGTCAGTCTCTCTTGTTG
Organism: Orycteropus afer afer; assembly: GCF_000298275.1. Lineage (NCBI taxonomy): Eukaryota > Metazoa > Chordata > Mammalia > Tubulidentata > Orycteropodidae > Orycteropus > Orycteropus afer. The sequence continues at coordinate 211,801 of NW_006922194.1, forward strand.
AGGGCCTTCCCCTCTTTCATCGACCTTCCACTTTACTAACCATGACATCTTTCTCCAGGGAATGGTCCCTTCTTATCACATGACCAAGCATAGAGGTAAAGATTTATAACACTTATTTTGGGGGAACATGATTCAATCCATAACAGTCACCTGAGTGGAGACTGCTAATTCAAACACCAAAAGGCCACTGGGGCTGTAAAAGTAACAAGGCAGACCTCTTGCAGTTACTTCTGTGGAGTCCCAGCCCCTCCTCCTTCTGCTGAAATGGAAGAAATTTGGCTGTGCTTCCCCTGAATACCAGCTCAGATATAAACAGCCCCCACAGATTAGGGAAGGAAGCTTTGGACTAGATCACAGTGCAACACTCATCCCTGCAGTGGGCTCACTGTGTGCGGGTTTTCCATCTAAAAACATGGTTGCAGGAACAGAGACAGAAAGGGAGTTATAACCAGTTAGAGAGGATTGAGCCCCCTGGTGAACAGAGTGATTAATGCATGGTATATTGCCTGAGTGGTGGTACCAGACAGACTGACCACAGTGTGTTCTCTGGTGTGTTTGAGGGAAATTGAAAGCTGAAAACCAAACATTCATATCCTTATTAAACCAGAGAAGTAGAAGGAGACATTGCAGAGAGAGGGGGAAAAAAAAGTGGTAAGCAAAACCCAAAGGCTTGGGAATCTCCGAAGAACATCAAGCAGAAGCTGAAGAGACAAAAATCTTCCTCCAGAACTGGCAGAGAGAGATTGACTTTCCCTGGAGCCAGATCTCTGACTTTGGATGTGTAAGAGTTTCTGGTAGAAAGTAGCACAGGCAAAAATAACAAATATTGGGGAAAACTGAGAAAACTAACATGCTCAGAAATTCAAACACTCCAACAAAAAATCACAAGACACACAAAGAACAGACAAATAAAGTCACCTTCAAAAGAGCATAACATAGGGAGCAATAGTGTGCATGTAGCAATGACCAAATAATGAAAAAAAAAGGAAAACTATAATATAACAACATTAAATATAATTAAAGAACTAAGGGAAAACAGAAAAAGAGCTGAAATAAATATGGAAAACAGCACAAACAAAATGAGGATCTGAAAAAATACATGCTGCAACTGAAAGTGAAAATTGAAATGAAAAAAAAATAGAAGGACTTACCAACTTATCAATCAGACAGAAGAAAGAATCAGCAAATAATAGGATAATATAGTAAAAATTACAGATGCTTAAGAGCCGGAAGAACAAGGCTCAAGAAGGCTGAGTACAGTTTAGTGGAATTACAGAACAACAAGAAACCTAATAAATGTATCATGGGAATTCCAGAAGTGATAAGAGAGAAAGGGACAGAAAGAATAATTGAAAATATAATGACAGAAAATTTCCTCAATCTAATGAAGGACATGAAGCTAAAAATCCAAGAAACTGAAAGAACCCCAAGATGGATAAAACAGAAGATATCTACACCAAGACACATCATAGTTAGGCTCTAAAAGAGTAAAGATAAAGATAAATCCTGAAAGCAGTGAGAGAGAAATATTTATATACAAAGGAAGATCAATATAATTAAATGCTGATTTCTCCTCAGAAACACTGGAGATGAGAAGGCAATGGAATTATGTATTTAAAAGTGCAGAAAGAAAAAAATGTCATTATTCATTAACGTTATGTAATATTCCATTGTTTGTATGTACCATACTTTGTTTGTCCATTCATCCATTGATAGGCACTTAGGTGGTTTTCATCTTTTTGCTGTTGTGAGTAATGCTGGGATGAATATGTGTGTGCATGTATCTGTTCATGTCATATTTCTTGTTTCTCTAAGATATAACCCTTAAAGTAATGTGATTAATGGACCACATAAAAACCAAACCAAACTCAATGATGTGGAGTCAGATCCGACTCATAGTGACCCCTCTTTGGGTTTCCAAGGCAGTATCACCACAGAAGTAGATTGCCCAACCTTCCTTGCAAGGAGTGCCTTCTGGGTTTGACCATCTGCCTTAGGCACTACGCCATGTGGTATCTCTAGTTCTAATTTTTTAAGGAAACACCATATCATTTCCCACAGATGTTGCATCATTTTACTCTACCATCAGCAGTGTAGGAAAGTTCCAGTCTCTCTACACCCTCTCCAGCATTTGTTATTTTCTACTTGTTTCTTTTTATCTTTGCTATTAAAGCTGTGGAGAGATGGTATTTATTGTATTGATTTGCATCTGTGTAATGATTGTGAGCATGGATTTGTTGGTCATCATGTCTTCTTTTGTGATGTTCATGTCATCTGCTCATTTTTAAAATGGATTGTTTGTCTTTTTGTTGTTGAGGTGTTGAAGTTTGAAGTTTTCTATAAATTTTAGAGATGAGTCCTTTGTCTGATATGTCATTACTAAAAATTATTTCACAGGCTGTAGGTTCTCTTTTTACTCTGTGAAACACCTTATAACATGGATGAACCTAGAGAGAATTATGCTGAGTGAAATTAGTCAATCATAAAAGGACAATTATTTTATGAGACCACTACTGTAAAAAGGTAAAAAAATAAAAACAAAAAGGTGTACATACAGGAAGAGGTATTCTTTGAAGTTTACCGGGGTGGAAGGGAAAGGAAAGGTAAGACACTAACTAGAAAGCAGACACATATGAACTGGGGTGAAGGAAAAGGCAATATACAATAAAGGGAAAGTCAGCAAAAAAAGATCAGGGCAGTGTAAGACATTGGGAAGAGTACAAGAGTTAAAGACAACAAAGGTAAATATTATTGCAATAAAATCCTGCAATAGTAGTAATAACAATAATCTATGAGTGGATACATATATAGACGATTAAGCTGAACAAGGGTGGGAAGGCAAATTGGACTACATCCATGAATATATAAAAACGTTTCACAGAGGATATGTGTGCAAACACATCCATGAATATAGTAGGGCACACATGTGGCAAAGTTATGAAAACTTATTAACCATGATCAAATATCTTGAAGGAATAAGGAACTAGGCCTGGAGGCTCAGGACCATAGTCTAAAGGGAAAACAAGGTCAATTGGCATAACATACTCCACGAAGACAGTGCTCTACACCCTACTTTGATGAGAAGTGACAGGGGACTTAAAAGCTTGTGAACTGGAGACTTCCAGCAGATGGCAGAACAAGCAGACAAACTGCCCAGATCCTCTGCAACAAAGAAATGAGAAACCAATTGAAACAGATACAGAAGATAATCCGGGAACCCTGAACTTTGAAGGGAAGAATAAAAAAGTGGATTAAATACCAAGTAGTAGAAGAACCTGAATGAAAACAGTGACTAAGGAGACAAACAGAGCTGCAGACTGTCAGTTGTCCTGATGGCACAGCCAATATGAATACTTACAAATAGTGTTCTGATCCAGGCAGCAACCTAAGAATTGGCTCCACTTACCAAGGACTGCATGGAAAACTACACTGGTGGCTGATGACTAGAAAGAAAAACAACAAATAAAGAGAAAAACAGAGTTGCGGACTGTGGGCTGTCCTGAGGGTGCAGCCATTTTGAATACTTGCAAGCAGTGCCTTAATCCGGCCACTAACCAAAGAACTAGCTCTGCTTGCAAATGACTGCATGAGTCACTGCACTGGAGGCTGACTAGAAGGTGGGATATTGCCTTTGTTACTGTTGTACCCCACACTCTCTTGGTAAACAGAAGTATGGCCATCCCCCATCTCTACCCACCTTCTGGACCGGTGGGAATTCCGTACAACTCTGTGCATTCTAACAAAGCCCAGGTTCTCTGCCCTCCCCACGCTCCAGTTTTTTTTTTTGTTGTTGTTATTGTTGTTATGTGCCATCAAGTCAGACCCGACTCATAGTGACCCTTCCTTGGGTTTCTGAGGCAGTATCACTATGGAAGTAGATTGCTCAACCTTCCTTCCAAGGAGTGGCTGGTGGGTTTGAACCACCAGCCTTCTGGTTAGCAGTCAAGTGCCTTAGGCACTACACTACCAGAGCCCGGTTTGTTTTAGAATAGCTTAAAATCATTCTTTTTCTCTACCACATATATTCCTTCCTTTTTTCTTTTTTTCTTTTTTCAGTGTCCCCTTCCCTCTGCTCTTAGTAACGAAAGTTTCCTTCCATTTATAAACCTTTCTTTGACTTTTTATAATAATGAATGAATACAATATTTGTCTTTCTGTGATTGACTTATTTCACTCAGCATAATGTCCTCCAAAGGAGCTCTGGTGGCACAGTGCATAAGGCATTTGATTACTAACCTGAAGGCTGATGTTTCAAATCCACCAGCCACTCCTTAGAAGGAAGGTTGGGCAATCTACTTCCATAGTGATACTGCCCCAGAAACCCAAGGAGGGGTCGCTATGAGTCGGATCCGACTCGATGGCAGTTCGTTTTGCGTTTAATGTCTTCCAAGTTCATCCATGTTATGCAGTGTTTTGCAGATTCTGCATTATTCTTTAGTGTTATACAGTGTTCCATTGTGTGTATGTACCATAGTTTGCTTATTCATTCTTCTATTGATGGGCACCTAGGTTATTTCCATCTTTTTGGCATTGTAAATAGTGGTGAAATGAACATGGGTGTGCAAATATCTGTTCTTGTCCTGACTTTCACTTCTTTAGGATATATACCTAGTAATGGGATTGCTGGATCAAATGTTATTTCTAATTTCAACTTTTTAAGGAATCGCATACTGCTTCCCACAGTGGTTGTACCATTTTACAGTCCCACCAGCAGTGTATGAGAGTCCCAATCTCTCCACATCCTCACCAACATTTGTTATTTTGTGTTTTGTTGAACTTTGCTATTAGTGCTGGGGTGAGATATTATCTCATTGTTTTGATTTGTGTCCCTCTAATGGCTAATGATTGTGAACATTTCTTCATGTGTTTGTTGGTCACCAGAATATCCTATTTGGTGAAGGGTCTATTCATGTCTTCTGTACATTTTTAAATTGGATTGTTCATCTTTTTGTTGTTGGGTTGTTGGAATTTTCTATAAATTTTAGAGGTAAGTCCCTTGTCAGATATGTCACAGCCAAATATTTTCTTCCAATCTGTGGTTCTCTTTTTAATCTTTTGGAGAAGTCTGTGGAAGCACATAACAATTTAATTTTTAGAAGGTCCCATTCATCTAATTTATCTTCTGTTGTTTTGTGTATTTTGGGTTATGCTTGAGAGTTGATTTATGCCATAAATTAGAGCCCCAAATTTGCCCCCAATTTTTCCTTGAGGAACTTTATAGTTTTAGGTTTCAAATTTAAGTCTCTGATCCATGTGGAGTTAGGTTTTGTGTGTGGTGTGAAGTATGGATCTTGTTTCATTTTTCTGCAAATGGATATCCAGTTTTGCCAGCACCGTTTGTTAAAGAGACCATTTCTTCCCCACTTAATGGATTTCAGCCCTTTGTCAAAAATCAACTGACCATAGGTCAATGAATCTATTTCTTGGTTCTCAATTCTGTTCCACTGATCTATGTGTTTGTCATTGTACCAATACCAGGCTGTTTTGACTACTGTGGCTGTATAGTAGGTTTTGAGATCTGGGAGTGTAAGACCTCATACTTTGTTCTTCTTCTTAAATAGTGCTTTGCTTATCTGAGGTCTTTTTCATTTCCATATAAAATTAGTGACTGGTTTTTCAATATCCTTAAAGAATGTTGATGGAATCTGGATTGGGATTGCATTAAATGTATAGGTTGCTTTGAGTTGTTGTTGTTGTTGTTGTTGTTATGTGCCATTGAGTTGGCCCCGACTCATAGCGACCCCTCCTTGGGTTTCCGAGGCAGTATCACTACAGATGTAGGATTGCCCAACCTTCCTTCCGAGGAGTGGCTGGTGGGTTTGAACCGCCAGCCGTCTGGTTAGCAGGCAAGTGTCTTAGCCACTATGCTACCAGAGCTCCCTTGCTTTGAGTAGTATTGACATTTTTACAATGTTCAATCTTCCTATCCACAAGCACTGTTGTTGTTGTTATGTGCTGTTGAGTCGGACCTGACTCATAGCAACCCTTCCTTGGGTTTCCGAGGCAGTATCACTACAGAAGTAGATTGCCCAACCTTCCTTCTGAGGAGTGGCTGGTGGGTTTGAACCACCAACCTTCTGGTTAGCAGTCAAGTGCATTAGGCACTATGCTACCAGAGCTCCTACAAGCACTGTATGTTTTTCTATTTATGTAGATAGATCTCTTATGGTTTCTTGAAGTAGTGTTTTGTAGTTTTCTCTTCCTGTCTTTTTCTTTTTCTCAATTCCTTCCTGAGCTCTCATTTTATCTATTCTCTCTCTCTCCTGGTTTCCCAGTTCTCTTCTGTTTTCTTTCTTTTCTTCACTTTCTTTTCTGGTTCTTCCTATCCCTTGTTTTCCTTTTGCAATTTTTTCATTTTTTCTTGATTATTCTTTCTCTCATGCTCTTTTCTCTTATTTTCCCCTCCCCAGATGTTGTGGGTTTTGTTTTTTCTTTTTCTTTCTTTTTTTCTTAATTTTTACTTTGTTTTGCTTTTATTACCTTTTCTTTTTTTGCCCTTCTTGCTGTTTGTTTATGGAGTTTGTATTTTTT
>NW_006922194.1:219138-226520 GCF_000298275.1 Orycteropus afer afer
AAAAAAAAAAAAAAGTAGTACAAACAAAGGACCATGATACAAAGCCAGAAAACTTCCTTGGTGTAGAAGTAGCACTGGAACTGCCTAACAAGGAATTCAAAAGAATTCTATTTAAGTACCTTTAATGGATTGAGAGACAGATCAAGGAACACCCTGACAAATTTAAAGAAAACAAATACAAAACTCAAGAACAATTTGGGAAAACAATATAAGAACTGACAAAATAAACAAAAAATTAGAAACCATACAAAAACAACAAATAGAAATCCATATGATTAACACTAAGAATTTAGAAATAGATAATACATTGAATGGATAAAGGAGTAGAATCAAATCATAGAAGACAGAATTAGTGAGATTGAAGACACACACCAGAATACTACATTGTTAAGGGTTCAATCACAAAAAAGATCAAAACAAAAAGAAAAACATGAAGATTCATGTGGGATACCACCAAGAGGAATAATTTATGTGTGATAGGAATTCCAGAACAAGAAGAGAGAAACAAAACCACAGATAAAATTGTCAAAAATTTATTGGGGGAATGTTTCTCTGATATGAAGAAAGACAAGAAGATATCCATTCAAGAAGTTCAGCAAACCCCAAGCAGGGTAGACCCCAAAAGAAAATCACCAAGACATATCATCATCAAACTCACCAAAATCAAAGACAAAGAAAGAATCATAAAAGCAGCACAGGAAAAAAAAAGTTACCTAGAAGGGGCAACTAATAAGACTAAGCTTGGATTTCTCAGCAGAAACCATGCAGGCAAGAAGACAATGGGATGGTATATATAAAACCCTGAAAGAAAAAAATTTCCAACCAAGAATTATATACCCAGCAAAACTGTTCCTCAAATATGAGGGTGAAATTAGGACATTTACAGATAAGCAGAAATTATGGGAATTTTTCAAAATCAGACCAACCATAAAAGATATGCTAAAAGGAATGCTTTGGACAGAGAACCAACAATAGCAAACAACAACTGATCATAACACACAGAAACCAACCCAGTTATGGAAGTACCCAAAGTAAATAACCCTACAAGATTGAAAATCGGGAACCAGAGTGTTTTGGTTACCTAGTGTCACTCTGACAAGAATATATCACAAATGGGATGGACTTAACAAACAGGAGTTTATTCTCTTACAATTTGGGAAGATAGAAGTCTGAGTTCAAACTGCCAGGCTCTAGGGACTGGGTGAAAGCACCTCAACTTTGAGCTTCAGCTCTGCCTCCCACTGCTGACTACTGGAGCTAGAGGCTTTTCTTCACTCAGACAGCTGCTGGTTGCTGAGACTGACAAACTCAAAGCTGACAAGTAAAAGGGCACAGTCCTGATGTTACCAAACCACATGGCAGGCCATTAATTTAAGTCCATTGAAAGTCCCAAGGTTGACAGAGCATGGCAGGCTGCTGAACAATGACATGGTTACATGCAGGGTTCAAGTGTGCCATAAGCTGGAGACCATTCCCAAAGCTGCTTCTTATATACGGGAAGCAGACCACATATCCAAAGCAGCTACTGTGCTGCTCCAACAGATGCTACCATGGAGTTAATTGCTGATCTAACCATGGGGAATAACTACATTCAACTGCCCAGCCACTCAACCAGGCCCAGCCAAGTTGACACACAAACGTAACCACCACACAGTGACACCAAATGACAAATGAGTACAACTACAAACCAAAAAGATGGAAAAAATTGTGTCATTACAGAACTTCTAAATGGTAGGGAATCAAGACAACTGTAAGATAGAATGGACCATTCTAAACTTGGAAGGAAAATTATAAATCACAGAGTAACCTCAAAGAAAAATGATAAACCTTCACATCAAAATAAAAGGGCAAGCACAAATATTTATGGAATACTAAAACTTTAGCAACAAAGGAAGTGATAACATGATTCATAAATAAAATGAGCTTGGCTCAGAAAATTATGCAGATCAACGAAATTGGCAACAACACGAAAAGCACATAACAAAATGACAGCAACAAATTCCTATTTGTTGATAATTACACAGAATGTCAATGGATTAAACACACCATTCAAGAGATGGAGAGTTGCAGACTGGATTTAAAAAAAAAAAAAAAAAACATAACCCATCAATATGCTGTCTACAAAAGACACACCTTAGAAAAAAGACAAAAATAGACTGAAAATCAAAGGTTGAAAAAAGATAAATCAAGGAAATGAAAATCAAAAAAGAGCAGAAATGGCAATATTAAGTTCTGATAAAATGGACTTTAAGATAAAAACCACCATAAGAGAAAAAGAAGGACATTGTATAATGCTTAAAAGATTGATTGAGCAAAAGGACCTAGCAATAATAAATATCTAAGGACCCAATGAAAGCACCCCAAAATACATAAACCAGACTCTAACAGAACTGAAAAGACAAACAGATGACTCCACAGTCATGGCTGGAGACTTTAATACACGAGTTTCAATCACAGATACAACAACTGGAAAGAAACTTAACAAAGACACAGAAGAACTAAACAATACAACCCACCAACTTGACCTTATAGACATCTACAGAACACTTCACCCAACAGCACAATATACATTCTTATCCAGTGCACATGGAACATGCTCATGGATAGACCATATATTAAACCATAAAGCAAACCTCAATAAATTTAAAAGCATTGAAATACTGCAAAGCATCTTCTCAGATCACAATGCTGTAAAATTAGAAATGAACAATAGGAAGATGAATGGAAAAAGACCAAACACATGGAAACTGAATAACACCCTCTTTGAAAATGACTTGGTAATAGAAGCAATAAAAAATGAAATCCTAGCCAATAGACTCCAACAACATATCCAAAAAATAATACATTATGACCAAGTGTGGTTCATATCAGGTATGCAAGGATGGTTCAACATTAGAAAAACAATCGTCATTCATCATGTAAATAAAACAAAGGAAAAGAACCACATGATCATATCAATCGATGTAGAAAAGGCATTTGATAAAATCCAACACCCATTCCTGATCAAAACTCTTAGCAAAATAGGAAGAGCAGGGACATTCCTCAACATAATAAAGGGCATATATACAAACCGACAGCCAAAATTATCCTCAGTTGAGAAAGACTGAAACCATTCCTTTTGTGAACAGGAACCAGATAAGGATGCCCTCTATCACCACTTCTATTCAACATTGTATTGGAAGTCCTAGCCAGGGCAGTAAGGCAAGAAAGGGAAATAAAAGGCATCCAAATTGGTAAGGAAGGAGTAATATGATATGATCCTATACATAGAAAACCCAAGAGACTCAGCAAAAAAAAAAAAAAAACTACTGGAACTAACTGAGAGATTTAGCACAGTGGCAGGATACAAGATCAGCATCCACAAATCTGTTACATTCCTCTATGCCAGCATAGAGATTGTTGAAAAGGAAATCAATACCATTTACAATTGCTACACAAATAAAATAAAATACTTGGGAATAAATCTCACTAGGTACACAAAAGACCTGTACAAAGAAAACTACAAATCACTACTCCAAAAAATCATAAGAGATCTGCATAAATGAAAGAACACACCATGCTCATGTCCAGGAAGATTGAATATTGTGAAAATGTCAATACTACCCAAAGCAATCTGTACATTCAATGCAATCCCAATCCAGATATCATCAACATTCTTCAAAGATATGGAAAAAGCAATTACTAATTGCATATGGAAAGGAGCTTTGGTAGCATAGTGGCTAAAGCACTTGACTGCTAACCAGAAGGCTGGTGGTTCAAACCCACCAGCCACTCCTCGGAAGGAAGGTTGGGCAATCCTACTTCCGTAGTGATACTGCCTCGGAAACCCAAGAAGGGGTCGCTATGAGTCAGGGCCGACTCGACGGCACATAACAACAACAACAACAATTGCATATGGAAAGGAAAGAGACCTCGAAATAAGCAAAGAACTATTGAAGAAGAATAAAGTAGGAGGTCTCACACTCCCAGATCTCAGAACCTACCATACAGCCACAATAGTCAAAACAGCCTGGTATTGGTACAATGACAAACACATAAACCAGTGGAACAGAAATGAGAACCCAGATATAAATTCATCAATCTATGGTCAGCTGATTTTTTAAAAAGGTCTGAAATCCATTAAGTGGGGAAGAGATGGTCTCTTTAACAAATGGTGCTGGCAAAACTGGATATTCATTTGCAGAAAAATGAAACAGGATCCATACTTTACACCACACACAAAAACTAACTCCAGATAGATCAAAGACTTAAACATGAAACATAAAACTATAAAATCCCTCAAGGAAAAAATGGGGCCAAATTTAGGGGCCCTGATTTATGGTATAAATCGACTGATAATCATAATCCAAAATGCAAAAACAGCAGAAGATAAACTAGATGAGTGGGACCTTCTAAAAATTAAATTGTTATTTGCTTCCACAGACTTCTCCAAAAGATTAAAAAGAGAACCTACAGACTAGGGAGAAAAAAAAATATTTGGCAGTGACATATCTGACAAGGGGCTTATCTCTAAAATTTATAGAAAACTCCAACACCTCAACAACAAAAAAGACAAACAACCCAATTATAAAAAGGGCAGAAGACATGAATAGACACTTCAGCAAAGAGGATATTCAGGTGGTCAGTGAATACCTGAAGAAATGCTCATCATCATTAGCCATCAGAGAGACGCAAATCAAAACAACAATGAGATACCATCTCACCCCAGCACTAATAGCAAAGTTCAACAAGACAGAAAATAACAAATGTTGGTGAGGACGTGGAGAGACTGGGACTCTCATAGACTGCTGGTGGGACTGCAAAATGATACAACCACTGTGGAAACCAGTATGGTGGTTCCTTAGAAAGCTGCAATTAGAAATACCATTTGACCCAGCAGTCCCTTTACTAGGTATGTACCCTAAAGAAGTGAGAGCCAGGACAAGAACAGATATATGCACACCCATGTTCACTGCAGCACAATTTACAATAGCAAAAAGATGGAAACATCCTAGGTGCCCATCAACAGAGAATGTAAACCAAACTATGGTACATAAACAAAATGCAATACTATGCACCACTAAAGAATAATGTGGAATCTGCAAAACACCACATAAAATGAATGAACTTGGAAGATATTATGCTGAGTGAAATAAGTCAATCACAGAAGGACAAATATTGTATTAGTTTATTATTGTAAAAAGTCAAGGAAAGGTTTATATATGGAAGAAAACTTTGTTGATTACCAGGTGTGAGAGAGGTGGGGAGGGAATACTGGGAAAAAAATGCATTGACACATGTCACTTTAGTTTTGTGTATTAAACTGTACTTAAATTATATTTCAATTAAATATTTAAGAAAGAGAGAGAGAGAGAGAGAATAAGCTCTGATTTCTCAGCAGAAGCTATTCAGGTGAGAAAGAATTGGGATGATATATATAAAATCCTGAAAGAAAAAAAAAAACTGTCATTTACTCAGCAAAATTGTCCCTCAAATATGATGATAAAATTAGGACATTTCCAGATGAACAGAAATTAAAAGAATTCATTAAAACAAGACCTGGCCTACAAGAGATGCTGAAGTGTGTCCTTCAGACAGAGAATCATCAGAAGCAGACAACACACAGAATTACAAAAACCAGAAACCAACTCTGGTATGGAAGTATCCAAAGCTTATAAGATTGTAAACAGGGAAGCAGAAACATCAATAGGTAAGTGAGCATAACTCCAAGCCAAAAAGAGGAAATAAATAATGTAGGTACAGACTTCCAAAAGGTGAGGAAGTCAAAACAATTGCAAGACAGACAAACTGTTCTAAGCTTTGGAAGAAAAAAATAAATCACAGGTAAACTCAAGGAAAAATACTAAACCTTCACAATGAAATAAAAACTAGAAGAGGCACAAATATCAAGCAAATACTGAAATAATAGCAATGAAGGAAATGAGGACAAGATTCATAAACAAAATGAGCCCAGCACAGAAAATTATATAGAACAAAGAAATCAGCAACACCACACACATAAAAAAAAATACATAACAAAATGACAGCAATAACCCCATATTTGTCAATAATTAAACACACTGTAAATGGTTTGAATGCACCACTCAAGAGATGGAGAGTTGCAGAATAAGAAAACATGACCCTGCAATAGGCTGTCTACAGGAGACTATCCACAGACACAAAGACAAAAGTAGACTAAAATTAAAAGTTGGAAAAAGATATATCAAGGAAATGACAATCAAAAAGGAGCAGGAGTGATAATATTAATTGCTCACAAAATAGACTTTAAGACAAAAACCACCATTAGTGACAAGGAAAGACATCATATAATGATTAAAGGATCCATTGAACAAGAAAACATAACCATAATAAATATCTAAGCCCCCAATGAAAGTGCCCCAAAATACATAAATCAGACTTTAACAGAATTGAAAAGACAAATAGATGGCTTCACAGTAATAGTAGGACTCTTTAATATACCACTTTTGATGAAAGATAGAACAACTGGAAAGAAACTCAACAAAGACACAGAAGAACTAAACAATACAAGTAACCAACTTGACTTTATATACATATACAGAGGACTTCACCAAACAACAGGAACATATATTTTCTTTTGCAATGCACATGGAAGATTCTCCTGGATATGTTAGACCACAAAGCAAGCCTTAAATATATATATATATATATATATATATATTGAAATACTGCAATGTATCTCCTCATATAACATTCTACAAAATTAGAAATCAACAATAGGGAGATCAATGAAAAAACAGAAAAAACATGGGAATGAATAACACCTTCTGTAAAAACTACTGTGTAATGGAAGAAATAAAACAAGAGATTAAAAAATTCCTTGAATCAAACAAGAATGAAAATGAAGCATACACAGCAAAAGCAGTCAGAACATAAATAGCAAAAATAGGTCAGAGGGCTATTACAGCAATAAATGCACAGATCTAAAATGAAGAAAAAGGCCAAATCAAAGCCTTACTGCAACATCTCCAACAATTAGAAAAAGAGCAGTAACAAAAAAGTTACATTCACCACAAGAAAAGAAATAATATTCAGGCAGAAGTAAATGAAACAGAAAAAAGAGAGACAGACAGAGAGAGAAATCAACAAGAGTAGAACTTGGTTCTTTGAAAAGATTAATGAAATCAACAAAACAATGACAAACTTACCAAAGGAAAAGAAGGAGAAAATGAAAATAACATAAATGATAAATGAAATGGGTGACATCACAATGAATCAATTGAAGTAAAAAGGATAGAATCAGGATACTATGAAGAACTGAACTCCAAAAAATTTGAAAACCTAAAAGAAATAGACAAATTTCTAGAAACACACTACTTACTAATACAGACTGAGGCAGAAAAATGTGAACAGATGTATAGACA
>NW_006922194.1:226758-227626 GCF_000298275.1 Orycteropus afer afer
GAAAACCCAGCAAAGACACCACTAAAAGGGAAAACTACAGAACATTATACCTCATATATTTCGATAGACACCAACAATATATCAAAAAAAAAAAAAAAAAAAAGTACATCATGATCAAGTGGGATTCATAACAGGCATGAAAGGATGGATCAACATTAGAAAACAATCAACATAATCCATCACAAAAGCACAAGAAAGGAAAAGAACCATATGATCATATCAATCAATGCAGGAAAGGCATTTGATATAATCCAACACCCATTTCTCTCAGAAAAATAGGAATAGAAGGGAAAATCCTCAACATAATGAAGGGCATATTTGCAAAACTAACAACCAAGATTATTTTCAGTGGAGAGAGATTGAAATAGTTCCACTTGCAAACATGAACCAGACAGACATCACCTCTATCACCATTTCTATTTCAACATTGTATTAGAAGTCCTAGCTTCCATGCTATGACATAGATGAACATTGAAAACAATATGCTGAGTGAAATAAGTTTGACACAAAAGGAGAAATATTGTATAATTTCACTTATATGAAATATCTAGAATAGGCAAATTCATAGAGACAGAAAGTAGACTAGAAATTACCATAGGCTGGGAGAAAGGGCAAATATGGAGTAATTGCCAATGGGCAGAGTTTCATTTGGGGTGATGAAAGAATTTTGGGGAGAATGTTGATGATTGCACAACATTGTGAATGTAATTAATGCCATTGAATTATTCACTTAAAAATGATTAAATTGATAAACTTTATGTTATGTAAACTTTACCATAATAAAAAGAAATATGTACTAAACTATTGAGCAAATAATTATTATTAACAATATTCAAATATGATATATGATAATGATGTAAATAGGAAA
>NW_006922194.1:227836-229943 GCF_000298275.1 Orycteropus afer afer
GAGTTTTTTTAATATTGACCCTCACTAGTGATCTAATCCAGCCACTCCTCAGAAGGAAGGTTGGGCAATCCTACTTCCGCAGTGATACTGCCTTGGAAACCCAAGGAGGGGTCGCTATGAGTCGGGGCCGACTCGACGGCAAATAACAACAACAACAAGTGATCTAATAAATGCACATTTAAAAACAAACAAACAGAAAAAACCCTCCTTGGGTTTCCAAGGCAGTATCTCTACAGAAGTAGATTGCCCAATCTTCTGTTTGAGGAGTGGCTGGTGGGTTTGAAACACTAGACTTCTGGTTAGTGGTCAAATGTCTTAGGCACTACACCAAAAGAGCTCCTAAATGCACATTTGTTGTTGTTGTTGTTGTTATGTGCTGTCAAGTCGGACCCGACTCATAGCAAGCCCTCCTTGGGTTTCCAAGGTAGTATCACTACAGAAGTAGATTGCCTCATCTTCCTTCTGAGGAGTGGCTGGTGGGTTTGAACTGCCAGTCTTCTGATTAGCAGTAAAGAAAAAAGAAGAAAAGAAAAAACATTCCCAAGCCTTCTGATATTCCCGGTGTGTGTGTAGATACCTCCCACATTGTGTCAAAATTTGTCTACAAGACCAATAGAATAGGGAGTTCCGGCAAGATGGTGGACTAGGCAGAAAGACTGCACAGACCCACTTCAACAAAGAAAAGGGAAACCAATTAACACAGACATAGAAGATAATCTTGGAACCCTGAGCCTTGAAGGGAAGGATATAGAAGTGGACTAAATCCCAACTAGCAGAAGAATTTGTGTGAAAATTCCAAAAAAGGAGACATACAGAGCTGCGGTCTGGTAGTGATTTTGAGCAATCCTGATGGCACAGACAGCTTGGAGATTCCCGAGTGGTGGTAGGACCTAAGAATTAACCTAAGCTAGCCAGGGACTGCACGAAGGACTGTGCAGGGTGGCTGGGGAACAAATGCAGAAGGTGAAGAGAAAGGTGGGCTGAGCTGTGGATTTTTGCTGTTCTGGAGGATGCTGCCATTTTGGAGGTTTAAAAAGTGGCTTGACTACTTTGGATATTGAAAGAGACAGCGCTCCCGCAGATTCCTGGGGCTTAAGAACATGTTCTGTTTCCAGCAACTCTAAAAACATTCGGGACCTGCAAGACTGAAGAAGGACGACATTTCTCTTGTTACTCTTATACCCCACACCCGCTTGGTGAACAGAGGTGCAGCCATGCCCCTCTCCCACCTACCTTCTGGGCCCACAGAAACTCCATCACAGTCTATGTGCTCAGATGGAGCCTGGGTGCCCTGCCCTGTCCTCCACCGATTTTTTTTTTTTTTTCTCTTTATTTATTTTTATCTTTTTCTTTTTCACTTTCATTTTCTGGTGATTAGTTTGCTTGTATTTGTCTCTTTTAAAACAACTAATATTATTAATACTTTTGTCCCTTTTATTATTATTCTTAATCTTCCCCTCCCAGGTCCTAGTTTTCAGTATTTTTTCTTTTCCTTGTGCCTGGTTGAAATTTTATTTATTTTTTTAATTTAAGGTTGTTTTTTCTCATTTCCCCCTTATTTCTTGTGGATAACTCCATGCCTTCCTTTTCTTTTTGCATTTTTCCCATGTTTTCCCTTCATTTATTATTCTCCTTCCCTACTGTTTTCCTTACCGCCCTATCCCCAGATATTGCAGATTTTCTTGTGTTTTTCTTCTTTTTTCCCCTTTTATCTTTTTTTGGTTACTGTTCCTGTGTGAGTACATGGTGTCTTTTTCGTCCATGGGCTTTTAAGTTTTTGATGGTTATTCAATTGTAATTTGTGTCTAACTGAGTGGGAGACAGCAACAGTCCCTGTAAGACACAACTACACCCACACCTCCTGCAACTTCACTTACTGAGTGAGAGCCACTACCTCTTTCTCCACCAATGGGTCAATGATTAAAAACCACCAACAAGAGCCTGAATCACCCTTGGCTACTCTTCACAAACAGTTAACAGAGATATAAATACAACAGCGGCATGATGCCTCAGAAACAACAGATCATCACAGTCCACACAAAGAAGCAGGATAAAGTGGTAGAAACAAGGGAGCAGGATACAGACCCAGAACACATCCCTGAGGAAG
>NW_006922194.1:232389-235024 GCF_000298275.1 Orycteropus afer afer
TAAAAACATCGAAATACTGCAAAGCATCTTCTCAGATCATAATGCTATCAAATTAGAAATCAACAATGGGAAGATCAACAGGAAGAGTAAACACATGGAAACTGAACAACACCCTCCTTGAGAAAGACTGGGTAAGAGAATAAATCAAAATTGAAATTCAAAAATTCCTTGAATCAAATGAGAATTAAAATACAACATACCAAAATCTTTGGGACACAGCAAAAGCAGTGATCAGAGGCCAATTGATAGCAATAACTGCACACATGAAAAAAGAAGAAAGAGCCAAAAATCAACACTTTAAACCAAAATCTCCAATAATTAGTGCAAGAACAGCAAGAAAAGCCTACAGTCACCAGAAGAAAGGAAATAAACAAGTTTCGAGCAGAAATCAATGAAACAGAAAATAGAAGGTCTATAGCTATAGTTGCAGGGATCCAGGTGAGGAGAGGAACTCAGGTATGCCCAAAGCAGCAGGGCGGGAGAGCAGGAGAAAGGGGATTAAAAGGCCTAGGAATCTGGACAGAGGAGGAGTCAGCCTCAGGGACACAGATAAGGGTGGTATGAGAGGTTTCCAACAGGGAGGCAAACTTGTCTGTTGGTTTGTCGTACCATGGTGACATGTTGATGTGAGTTTTGAGGCTGAGACAGACTAGGAGGAAGGAAGAGTCCGTCTACTTCTCAAATAATTGGCCAGGAAAATCCTTATGAATAGCAAAGAAACACTGTTTGATACATTACCACGCAACTTTATGAATAGTCTGGTTAGGTTAGAAGGCTCTCAAAATAGGATTGGGAAAGAGCTGCATCATCTGAGTAAACCTGGTCTTACTCCTATGGATAAGGTAAAGTTTCAAGACCTCCATTTGCTGATGTGGTACCACTCAAATTGAAGAGAAACAGCTGGAGACATCCATTAATCATAGAAACATGGAATGTATGAAGTATGAATCTAGGAAAATTGGAAGTTGTCAAAAATGAAAAATGAAATGGAATGCATAAAGATTGATATCCTTGGCATTAGTGAGCTGAAATGGACTGGTTTGGACCATTTTGAATCAGACAACCATGTGGTCTGATGCCAGGAATGACAGTTTGAAGAGGAATGGCGTGACATTCATCATCACAAAGGATGTTTCAAGATCTGTCCTGAAGTACAATGCTGTCCGTGATAAGATAATATCCATACGCCTACAAGGAAGACCCATTAATATGACTATTATTCAAACATATGCACCAACCACTAAAGCCAAAGATGAGGGAATTGAAGATTTTTATGAAGCTCTGCAGCCTGAAATTGACCAAACATGCAATCAGGATGTGTTAATTATCACTGGTGACTGGAAGGCAAAAGTTGGAAACAAAGAAGAATCACCGGCAGTTGGAAAATTTGGCCTTGGTGACAGAAATAATGCTGGAACTTTCATGGTAGAATTTTGCAAGACCAATGACTTATTCATTGCAAACACCTTTCTTCAACAGCACAAACGGCGGCTCTACACATGAACTTCACCAGATGGAACACATAGGAATCAGATTGACTACATATGTGGCAAGAGGTGGTGGAAAATCTCAATATTTTCAGCCAAAACCAGGCCAGGAGCTGATTGTGGAACAGACCATCAACTGCTCATATGCAAGTTCAACCTAAAGTTAAAGACAATTAAAACAAGTCCAAGAAAGCCAAAATATGATCTTGAATATATCCCTCCTGAATTAAGAGATCATTTTAAGAATAGATTTGATGCACTGAACACCAATAACCAAAAACCAGAAGAATTGTGGGAGGATATCAAGAACATTATCCATGAAGAAAGCAAGAGATCACTAAAAAGACGAGAAAAGAAAGAAGACCATTTTGGATTACAGGATTACAGGAGAGACTCTTGAAACTTGCCCTTGAGGTTAAAGCAAATGGAAGAAATGACAAGATAGAAGAGCTGAACAGAAGATTTCAAAGACCAGCTTGAGCAGACAAAAGCAATTACTGTACTGAAATGTGCAAAGAGCTGGAGTTGGAAATCCAAAAGGAAAGAGCACACTTGGCATTTCTCAAGCTGAAAGAATTGAAGAAAAAATTTAAGCCTCGAGTTGCAATATTGAAGGATTCTATGGGCAAAATATTGAATGATGCAGGAAACATCAAGAGAAGATGGCAGGAATACACAGAATCACAGTACAAAAAATAACTGGTCAATCTTCGTCCATTTCAGGAGGTGGCAAATGATCTAGAACCAATGGTACTGAAAAAGGAAGTTGAAGCTGCAATGAAAGATTGGTGAAGAACAAGGCTCCAGGAACTGATGAAATACCCATTGAGATATTTCAACAAATGGATGACCCATTGGAGGAACTCACTCAGTTATGCCAAGAGATTTGGAAGACAGCTACCTGGCTAACTGACTGGAAAACACCCATATTTATACCCATTTCAGAGAAAGGAGATCCCACAGAATGTGAAAATTATAGAACAATATCATTAATATTGCACACAAATAAGATCTTACTGAAGATAATTCAAAAACGGTTGCAGCAGTATATTGACAGAGAACTTTCAGAGGTGCAAGCTGGATTCAGAAGAGGATGTGGAACAAGGGATATCATAGCTGCTGTCAGATGGATCTTGGCTCAAGGCAAA
>NW_006922194.1:235764-237686 GCF_000298275.1 Orycteropus afer afer
AAGTGAGAATGGCCAGACTTCATCTCACCTACTTTGGTCATGTTGTCAGAAGGGACCATTCCCTGGAGAAGGTAAGGTGGGTGTCAACGAAAGAGGGGAAGGCCTTCTACGAGATGGATTGACAAGGTGGCTGCGATGATGGGCTCAATTATAGCAGGGATCATGGAGCTGGCACAGGATCAGGCAGTGTTTTGTTCTGCTGTGCATGGGGTTTCTGTGAGTTGGAAATGACTTGATAGCACCTAACAACAACAACAACCTTTCATATCTATTGCAAATCTTTTTTGTCAAATAAATGCCTGCCTTTTCATTTTGTTTCTGAAGGTTATTAACTTGCACACTATATATATACAGCTATCACCACTATTTATTTCCAAAACGTTTTCATCATCCCAAAAAGAAACTCTGTACCCATTAAGCAATAACTCCTCATCCCCCTCCCCCACACCCTAGTAACTATGAATCCACTTCCTGACTCTATGGTTTCACCTATTCTGGACATTATATATAAATGGCATTATACAATATATGTTCCTTTGTGACTGGCTTCTTTCACATAGCATAATGTTTTCAAGGTTCATCCATATTGTAGCATATATTAAAGCTCCATTCCTTTTTATGACAGAATAACATTCCTTTGTACATGTATACCACATTTCACTTATCCATTCATTTGTTGATGGACTCTTGGGTTGTTTCCCCTTTGGCTATGTGAATAAACAATAATAAACTGAGTGAATAAACTCTTGGGTTGTTTCCCCTTTGGCTATGTGAATAAGCAATAAACAGTTACATTTTTTTTTTAACTTTTCATTATGATTTCGGTAAAAGGTTAGGGAGCAAATTCATTTTGCATCGACAGTTCATATACATTTTGTTTCATGACATTGATTACAATCCCCACAATGTAACAGCACTCCTCACACCTCCTGCCTATGGTTACCATTTCCCTTTGTTCTTCTTTCCTAATCATTCCTACCTTCTGAGCTTTATCCTTAGGCAAATGCTGCCCTTTGGATTTTTCTAAGGAGTGCTTACCTGTCTGGTGTTATTTGGTTTATTTTTGTCATTATTGTTTTTGCAGTGTTCCTTCCCCTTCTGGTGTTATTGCTTATCTCCAAGCTTTGTCTAGTTTTTGGCTGAAAGTTGAGACACTGTAATGAATTCAGTTCCAGGCCCAAACTGTGGCTAAGGGCTATAGTCTTGGGGGTCCCACCTGACTCTGTCAGACCAGTAAGCCTGGTCTTTTTTATGATTTTGAGTTTTGTTCAACATTTTTCTCCCATTCTATCCAGGATCTCCCATTTAGATTCCTTTCCAAATGACTGGCAGTGGTAGCTGGACACTATCTAGTTCTGGTCTCAGGATCATGGAGGCTGAGGTGCCCACGGTGCACTAGTCCCTTTGACTAATTATTTCCATGTGTCTTTGATTTTCTTCACTTTTCTTTGCTCCAGATGAAGAGAGACCAATAGTTGCTTCTTAACTAGCTATTCACAAGCTTTTAAGACACCAGTTACTACTCACCAAAGTAGGATGTACAACAGTGTTTCTGTGTACTATGTTATGACAACTGAGCTTGATTTCCCCCATGACTTTGATCCCAAACCCAAAGGCCCAGTGACTCACTTCCTCAAGGTGTTTGGTTGTGGCTAAGAAGTTATTATAAGAAGAAAAGAAATAATAAAGATTCAAGTAGAAATAAATGAAACAAAAAATAGAAAGACAATAGAAAAAAATCAACAAGACTAGAAGTTGTTTTTTTGAAAAGATTAATAAAATTAACAAACCACCAGCAAATTTACAGAAGAAAAGAGGGAAAGAGTACAAATAACATGAATAAGAAATGAATTGGGCCACACCACAACAGAACCAATAGAAATTAAAATGATAGTATCAGGATACTATGAAGAACTGTACTC
>NW_006922194.1:252208-252717 GCF_000298275.1 Orycteropus afer afer
CAGTGTTCCCTCCCCTTCCCTCGACCCCTGGCAACCAACAAAGAGAGTTTCCCTCCATATATAAACCTTTCCTTGACCCTCCACAACAATGAACTAAAACTATATTTGTCCTTCTGTGATAGGCTTATTTCACTCAGCATGTCTTCCAAGTTCATCCATATTACGTAGTGTTTTGCAGACTCTACATTATTCTTTAGTGTTACATAGCATTAATTATGAGCAAATATGAATTTCTTGCTGTCATTTTTGTTATGTGCTTTTTCATGGTGTTGATTTCTTTGTTTCATATAATTTTCTACGCTGATCTCATTTTGTTTATGAATCATGTTATCACTTCCTTCATTGCTATTGTTCTAGTATTTGCTAAATATCTGTGCTGGTCCTCTTTTTTATTTTGATGTGAAGGCTTATCATTTTTCTTTGAGGTTACTCTGTGATTTAAGCAAGTTTAGAGCAGTCCATTCTATCTTATAGTTGTCTTGACTTCCCTACCATCTAGAAGTTCTGTA
>NW_006922194.1:255107-257634 GCF_000298275.1 Orycteropus afer afer
GTGTTTGATGTTATCAAATGCTTTTTCTGAATCAATTGATATGATCATGTGGTTCTTTTCCTTTATTTTATTTGTATGATGGATGATGATTGTTTTTCTAATGTTGAACCATCCCTGCATACCTGGTATGAATCCCACTTGGTCATGATGTATTATTTTTTTGATATGTTGTTAGAGTCTACTGGCGAGGATTTTATTGAAGATGTTTGCATCTATATTAATGAGGGATATTGGTCTGTAGTTTTCCTTTCTGATGGTTTTGGTATCAGGGCTATGCTTGCTTTTTTAAATGTATTTGGAAAGATTCCCTCCTTTTCTATGTTCTGGAGTAGTTTGAGTAGAATTGGTGTTAGTTCTCTGAGTGATTGGTAGAATTCTCCAGTGAAATCATCTGGGTCAGGACTTTTTTTGTTGGTAATTTTTTTATGACCTGTTCAATTTCTTCTTTTGTTATGGGTCTGCTCAGATTTTCTACCTCAGTCTGTGTTAGTTTAGGAAAGTAGTGTGTTTCTAGATATCTGTCCATTTCTTCTAGGTTTTCATATTTGTTGGAGTATAGTTCTTCATAGTATCCTGATATTATTGTATTTATTTCTGTTGGTTCTGCCATCCCTTTCATTTCTTATTTGTGTTACTTGCATCTTCTCCTTCTTTTCCTTCATTAAGTTTATTGGTGGTTTTTCAATTTTATTAATGTTTCTGAAGAACAAACTTCTAGTCTTGTTGATTTTTTTTCTACTGTCTTTCTATATTCTGTTTCATTTATTTCTGCTTGAATTTTTATTATTTCTTTTCCTTGGGTGACTGTAAGCTTTTTTGCTCTTTTTCTCATTGCTGGAGATATTGGTTTTGCTTTTAGTTATTTCTTCTTTTTTTGATGTGTGCATCTAAAGCTACAAATTGCCCTCTGATCACTGCTTTTGCTGTGTCCTAAAGATTTTGGTATGTTGTGTTTTCATTCTCATTTGATTCAAGAAATTTTTTTTTTTATTTCATTTTTTATTTTTATTTCTTCTATTACCCACTTGTTTTCAAGGAAGGTGTTATTCAGTTTTCATGAAGGAAGATGTTATACAGTTTTCATGTTCTTTTTCCATTAGTCTTCCTACTGTTGATTTCTAATTTTATAGCATTGTGATCTAAGAAGATGGTTTGCAGTGTTTCAATGATTTTAAAATTATTGAGGCTTGCTTTCTGGCCTAACATATCCTGGCTAATGTTCCATTTGTGCTGAAAAAGAATGTATGTTTTGCTGTTATTGGGTGAAGTGCTATGTAGATATCTATATGGTCAAGTGAGTTGATTGTTTTGGTTAGTTCTTCTGTATCTTTGTTGAGTTACTTTCCAGTTGTTCTATCTTTTGTTGGAAGTGGTGTATTAAAGTCTCCTATTATGACTGTGGAGTAATGTATTTGTCTTTTCAATTCTATTAAAGTCTGCTTTATGTATTTTGGGAATTTTTCATTGTGCAGATATTTATTATGGTTATATGCTCTTGTTCAATTGATTCTTTAATCATTACATAATGTCTTTCCTTGTCTGTTTGTCTATTTTGTCAGATATTAATATTGCCACTCCTGCCTTTTTCTGGTTGCCATTTTTTTGGTATATGTTTTTCCAACCTTTGATTTTTTAGTCTATTTTTGTCTTCATGTCTAAAGTGAGTCTCTTGTAAACAGCATATTGATGGGTCATGTTTTCTTATTCAGTCTGAAACTCCCCATCTCTTGAGTGCATTTAATCTATTTACATTCAGTGTAATTATCAACAAGTATGAATTGGTAGCTAAACCAATGGAAGAAATGACAAGATAAAAGAGCTGAACAGAAGATTTCAAAGAGCAGCTCGAGCAGAATAAACCAATTACTATGATGAAATGTGCAAAGATCTGGAGTTTGAAAACCAAAATGGAAGAATGCACTCAGCATTTCTAAAGCTGAAAGAATTGAAGAAAAAATTTAAGCCTCAAGTTGCAATATTGAGAGATTTGATGGGCAAAATATTGAATGATGCAGGAAACATCAAGAGAAGATGGCAGGAATAGACAGAATCACTGTACCAAAAGGAACTGGTGGACTTCATCCATTTCAGGAAGTAGCATATGATCTAGAACCAATGGTACTGAAGGAGGAAGGCAAAGCTGCAGTGAAAGAATTGGCGAAGAACAAGCCTCCAGGAATTGACGAAATATCTATTGAGATATTTCAACAAAAGGATGCCCCATTGGAGGCACTCACTTGGTTATGCCAAGAGATTTGGAACACAGCTACCTGGCCAACTGACTGGAAGAGATTCATATGTGTACCCATTCCAAAGAAAGGTGATCCCACAGATTGTGGAAATTATAGAACAATATCATTAATATCACATGCAAGTAGATCTTACTGAAGATAATTCAAAAACTATCGCAGCAGTATATTGACAGAGAACATCCAGAGGTGCATGCTGGATTCAGAAGAAGATGTGGAACAAGGGATATCATAGCTGTTGTCAGATGGATCTTGGCTCAAGGCAAAGAATACCAGAA
>NW_006922194.1:257934-259246 GCF_000298275.1 Orycteropus afer afer
TCACAATAAATGGAGAGAAGATTGAGGTTGTCAAAGAATTCACGTTGCTTGGTTCTACAATTGATGCCAATGGAAGCAGCAGTCAGGACATTAGGTGATGTGTAGCATTGGGGAAGTCAACCGTGAAGGAACTGTTTCAAGCACTGAGGAGCAAAGATGTCTCCTTGAGGAATAAGGTGTGCCTGACACAAGTCATAATATTTCCAATCACCTCATATGCATGTGAGAGGTGGACAATGAATAAGGGAGACCAAAGAAGAGTTGATGCTTTTGAGTTGTGGTGCTGGCAGAGAATGCTGAAAGTACCATGGACTGTTAAAAGAGCTAACAGATCTGTCCTGGAGAAGTGCACCTGAAATGCTCCTTGGAGGTGACAATGGCCAGACTTCGTCTCACCTATTTTGGTCATGTTGTCAGAAGGGACCATTCCTTGGAGAAGGATGACATGCTTGGTAGGCTGGAGGGTAGACAAAGCAGGGGGAGGCCTTCAACAAGATGGATTGACACAGTGGCTGCAATGATGGGCTCAAGTAAAACAGGGATCATGGAGCTGGAGTGGGATCGGGCAGTGTTTCGTTCTGCTGTGCATGGGGTCACTATGAGTAGGAAACAACTCAACAGCACCTAACAAGAACAACAATAGAAAAAAATCAACAAGACAAGAAGTTGGTTTTTTGAAAAGATCAATAAAATTGACAAACCACTGGCAAATTTAGCAAAGGAAAAGAGGGAGAGAA
This sequence comes from Orycteropus afer afer, assembly GCF_000298275.1. Classification (NCBI taxonomy): domain Eukaryota; kingdom Metazoa; phylum Chordata; class Mammalia; order Tubulidentata; family Orycteropodidae; genus Orycteropus; species Orycteropus afer. The sequence continues at coordinate 258,672 of NW_006922194.1, forward strand.
TACAAATATCATGAATAAGAAATGAAATGCATGACATCACAACAGAACCAACTGATATGAAAAGGATAATATCAGGATACTATGAAGAACTGTACTCCAACAAATTTGAAAATCTGGAAGAAATGGACAGATTTCTAGAAACACATCACTTACCTAAACTAACAGAGATTGATGTGGAAAAGTTGAACAGGCCCTTCACAAAAGAAGAAATTGAACAGGTGATCAAAAAATTACCAACTAAAAACAGTCCTGGCCCAGACTGTTTTACCAGAGAATTCTACAAAACATTCAGAGAAGACTGATACCAATCCTTCTCAAACTATTCCAAAACATAGAAAAGGATGGAATCCTCCCTAACTCATTTTATGAAGCAACCATAACCTTGATTTCAAAAGCAGGCAAAGACATCACTCAAAAGAAAAACTATAGACCAAGAGCACTCATGAATATAAATGCAAAAACTTCAACAAAATCCTAGCCAATAGACTGCCACAACATATCAAGAAAATCATTCATCATGACCAAGTGGGATTAATATCAGGTATGCAGGGATAGCTCAACATTAGAAAAACAAT
>NW_006922194.1:259403-260098 GCF_000298275.1 Orycteropus afer afer
AATTGAGAGATTTAGCATCATGGCAGGATATAAGATCAACATCCAAAAATCAGTTGGATTCCTCTACACCAGCAAAGAGATTGTGGAAAAAGAGATAAGGAAATCAATATAGTTTACAATAGCTACCAAAAAATAAAATACTTGGGAATAAATCTTAGCAAGGACACAAAAGACCTCTACAAAGAAAACTATAAAAAACTACTTCAAGAAACCATAACAGATGTACATAAATGGAAGAACATCCCATGCTCGTGGGTAGGAAGGTTGAACTTTGTAAAAATGTCAGTTCTATCCAAAGCAATCTATACATTCAATGCAATCACAATCCAGATCCTCCCATCCACATTCTTTAGAGATATGGAAAAACCAATCACTAACTTTATATGGAAAGGAAAGAGATCTCGAATAAGCAAAGCACTATTGAAGAAGAAAAACAAAGTAGGAGGTCTCTCGCTGTCAGATCTCAAAACCTACTGTACAACCACAGTAGTCAAAACTGCCTGGTATGGTTTAATGATACATAGAGCAATGGAATAGAATTGAGAACCCAGAAATAGATCCATTGACCTATAGTCAGCTGATCTTGGACAAAGGGCCAAAATCCACTAAATGGGGAAGAGAATGTTTGTTTAATAAATGGTGCTGCCAAAACTGGAGATCAATTTGCAGAAAAATGAAACAAGATCTGTACCTCA
>NW_006922194.1:260559-261747 GCF_000298275.1 Orycteropus afer afer
CACTAGTATCAAAGTTCAACAAGACACAAAATAACAAATGCTGGCGAGGTTGTGGAAAGATTGGGACTCTCATACACTGCTGGTGGGACTGTAAAATGGCACAACCATTGTGGAAAGCAGTATGGCGATTTCTTCAAAAGTTGGAATTAGAAATACCATTTGACCCAGCCATCCCATTACTAGGTATATATCCTAAAGACGTGAGGGCCAGGAGAAGAACAGATATATGCACTCCCATGTTCATCGCAGCACTGTTTACAATAGCCAAAAGATGGAAACAACCTAGGTGTCCATCAACTGAGGAATGGATAACCAAACTATAGTACATACATACAATGGAATACTATGCAATGCTAAAGAATAATGTAGAATCTGCAAAACACAGCATAACATGGATGAACTTGGAAGACATTATGCTGAGTGAAATAAGTCAATCACAAAAGGACAAATATTATTTTAGTCCATTATTGTAAAAGTTAAGGAAAGGTTTATCTATAGAAGGAAATTTTCTTTGTTGGTTACCAGGGGTAAGAGGGAAGGGGAGGGAATGCTGTTAGAGAGATAGAGATAAATATTGATTTGGGAGAAGGGAAGGGCAATGTACCAAATGTGAGTGACCAATATGACAGCACTGAGAATGAGAAAGACATCGAGAGGTACATGGGAGGTACAGACAACAAAGATGAACCCTTTGGTACATATAGTACTGCATTGTCAGTGAAGGCAAACATGGGTATATGGGTGGATAGATGGGTGGACAGGCTGAACAATTAGGTATCTCCATGAAATGGGGAGTGTATCCATGAACATATATAGGGTTAGCAGACAATAGTCCTATAAGTTTATGTTAATGATCAGAATTCCCAGGTGTATAGTAGAGTTGACAAGGGGCAAGGTTGTGGTCACGGCTTGGTCACAGCCAGTTACCCAGAGGAACTGAGTAGTTGAACCTGTGGCTTGGGACCATAGTCGCAGGGGACATCAAGCTCAATTGGCGTAACATCCTATACAAAACATTGTTCCACCTCCTACTTTGGCGAGTAGTGACTGGGATCTTAAAAACTAGCAAGCTGCCATCTAGATGCAACGATGGGTGTCTTCTCATCCAGAGCAAAGAAGAATGAAGAAAACCAAAATTCATGGAAACAATTAGTCCTAGTGACTGGTACACCATCCGATCTGCAGCCT
>NW_006922194.1:262312-266188 GCF_000298275.1 Orycteropus afer afer
ATCAATAGAACATGGCAGAGATATGGTATGTGACTTCTGAGATTAGATTATAAAAGACATTGTGGTTTTGTCTCTCTTTTAGATCATTTGATTTTTGCAATGGTGGTAGTTAAGGTTATGTTTTAGCTTGTCTGGGCCAGGTTTTGAGTGGCTAGGCAGCTGGATATAGTTGTTGCCCATGGTGAGACTGGTAGTCAACTCCATGGTGGAATCTACTATGAGCAGCTGAGTAGCTTCTAGTGTATTAGACAATGCTTTGAGAAAGGTCGTGTGCTTCTTGTCACATCTGGATCCTGCATTTGTCTGAGTCATCAGTGAGTGGCCTGTCATGTTACCTGCCAATCTTGGGACTGTCTCTGGACTTGAACTAGTTCCCTGCCATGTTGCTTGATGATCTTTGGACTGTGCCATTTTACTTGTCAACCTTGGGCTTGTCAGCCTCAGCAGCCAGAAGCTCCAGTAGGCCAGGAATAAGAGGCAGGGCTGAAGCCCAAGGCAAGGAGCCTTCACCCAGCCCCTAGAGCTGGCACTTTGAACTCAGACTTCCAGCCTCCAAAACTATAAGTGGATAAATCCTTGTCTGTAAAAGCCATATATTTGTGATATATCTATTAGAGCACCATGAGAGGGCCAAAACAGAATTTAGTACTGATAGAATGGGGTGCTGCTCTAATAGATACCTAAAATGTGGAAACAAGTGTGGAGTACATCCTTGACTCAAGATCCTTGTGCTGAGATGATGGCAGAGAGACCAGCAGAGAGACAGAGAGACAGGTTTACCAGCCTACGGAAGGGGAAGCTTAATGCATTTGGACAGGAGGCTTCCTGGCAGAGGGGGTTGCCTCTGGGCACTAATTAGTAGAAGAGACCAGCATGAGATGGAGTACCAGGCCCGCTGGCCCATGGAGCAGAATGCTTTGGGGCAAGAAGCTTCCTGGTGGAGTGGGTTGCCTTTGGGCATTAATTGGTAAAAGCTGAGAGACCAAGAAAACTGGAAGTAGAGCTGCCTCAGCCTCAAAGGGTAGGACCATGGCCTCTGGGGGTGGAACCCCCACAATCTCCTAGGTTTCAAAGAGTCACATCTTCACTAATTTGGTTCTGGAGTGTGGGGCTGCTGTTCATGAGGGTCAATGGGATGGGGCCCTCATCACTGCCCAAAAGTGAGGGGGGCAGAGGAACAGGTGCTGCCAGGCCAAGGGGATGAGATCAGCACTGAGATGGACTAGAATACAGGCCACCCAATGAAGGAGCTCTTCATAAGTGCCAAATTGACAAGGGATAGAATTGTGGTAGTTAAGGTTATGTGTCAACTTGGCTGGACCTGGTTTTGAGTGATGTTCGGTTACCTCTGTGCTGCTCTGACAAGAAAACACCATAAATGGGATGGCTTTAACAAACAGGAGTTTATTCTCTTACAGTTTGGAGGCTTTAAGTCTTTCAAAGTGCCAGGCTCTAGGGGCTAGGTGAAGGCCCTTCAACCTTGGGCTTCAGCTCCACCTACTATGCCCAGCCCACTGAAGCTAGAGACTTTTCTTCACTCACACAGCTGCTGGGTGCTGAAACTTACAACCCCAAGGTTGACAAATAAAAAGGCACTGTCCTGATGTTACTGAACCACACAGCAGGCCATTAATTCAAGTCCACTAAAAGTCCCAAGGTTGGCAGAGCATAGCAGGCTGCTGAACAGCAAGTCTACATGCAGGGTTCAAATGTGCCATAAGCTAGAGAACATTCCCCAAGGCTTCTCCTTATATACAGGAAGCAGATCACATTCCTAAGGCAGCTACTCAGCTGCTCACAGTAGATTCCACCATGGAGTTGATGGAATGTTACATCCAGCTGCCCAGCCACTCAACCAGGCCCAGCCAAGTAGACACACAAACTTAACTACCACAAGTGGCTAGGCAGCCAGATGTAGTTATTTCCCTATGATGAGACTGGTAATCAACTCTATGGTAGAATCTACTATGAGCAGCTGAATAGCTGCCTTAGGAATGTGGTATCATTCCAGTATATAAGAAGATGCTTTGAGAAAGGTCTTGAACTTTTTGGCACATCTGGATCCTGCTTTTGGTCAAGTCATCAGGGAGTGGCCTGCCATATTGTCTGCCAATCTTAGCTGTTTCTGGACTTGAACAGATGTGTTGCTTGACGCTTCTGGGATTGTGCCATTTTACTTGTTGACCTTGAGTTTATCAGCCTCAGCAGCTAGCAGCTGCCTGAGTTCAGAGAAGCCTCCAGCTTCACTGGGCCAGAAAAAAGAGGCAGAGCTGAAGCCCAAGGTCAAGAGGCCTTCACCCAAACCCTAGAGCCTGTACTTTGTACTCAGACTTCTGGCCTCCAAAACTGTAAGAGAATAAATCCCTGTTTGTTAAAGCCATCCATTTGTAGTATATCTGTTATAGCAGCACTAGATAACCAAAACAGGAAGTCAGCTGCCATATTGTGAATAGCCCTAGAAAAGTTCACATGGTGAGAAACTGAGACCACCAACCAACAGCCCTGTGAGTAACCCTTCTTAGAAACAGATCCTCCAAACACAATCAAAACTACAGATGACCTAAGCCCCAGTCAAAAACTGGACTGAAATTTCAAAAGAACACTAAGCTTGAACCTCCCAGCTCAGCCACTACCAGATTCCTGATCCAAAGAAACTGAGTGAAATGAAAAATGTTTGTTGTTTTAAACTGCTTAGGTTTGGTATCATTTGTTACACAACAGATAATATGGTCCTCTAACCAGACCAAATTGCTTTCTTTTCCAACACACCTCATACTCATTCTCTTTTTCCACCTTTGCTCATGCTTCCCTGGCCTCTTGCAAGTATCTAGAATGCACTTTGTGTAACTCCTCTGAAGTTACACAATTTCAACCTCTTCCTTTAAACATTAAATTCCATCTGCTCTTTGAACTCTTCTTTGAATTCTATTTGAAAGTCCACAATAATCTCAGCTTTTTTCCAAATGTTCGGCTTTCTTCACATTCCAGTATCATTTGGAATTATTTAATGTAATATCTTATCTCACTAATGAAATTGTAAACCCTTTGAGGATTTTAACTGTGGAATAATTTTCTATTATTGAGTAACAATTACCACAAACTTAGCAACTGAAAGCAATATTTAACAGCTCAGAATTCTGTAGGCCTTAAGTCCATATGGGATCTACTGTGTATTCTGGTTTTGGTCTCATGAGGTGTTATCTGGGCTGGGCTTTTATATGGGGACTCTAGAGAAGAATCTCTACCACTCATCTGTTAGTTTGTCATATTGTGGTGCCTTGCGTGTTCCTGTGAGGCTGGAAGCTATCCCACCAATTCTTCAAGTATTAGCAGGCTCACCCATGGTGGACAGGTTTCAGTGGAGCTTCCAGACTTAACAGACAGGGAAGAAGGATGGGACCATCCACTTCTGAAAAAAATTGACCACTGAAAACCTTATGAATAACAGTGAAACCCTGTCTGATATGTTGCTGGAAAACTTTATGAAAAGCACTGAAACACTGTCTGATATAGTGCCAGAAGATGAGCCTCTCAGGTTAGAAGGCACTCAAAATATGACTGGAGAAGAGCTGCCTCCTCAAAATAGAGTCTAACTTAATGAAATGGATGGAGTAAAGCTTTTGAGACCTTCATTAGCTGATGGGGCATGACTCAAAATCATAAGAAACAACTGCAAACATTCATTGCTCATTAGAACATGGAGTGCACAAAGCATGAATCTAGGAAAATTAGAAGTTGTCAAAAATGAAATGAAACACATACAGATCAATATCCTAGGCATTAGTGAGCTGAAATGGATTGGTATTGGCTATTATGAATCAGAGGAGCTCTGGTAGCATAGTGGCTAAAGCACTTGACTGCTAACCAGAAGGCTGG
>NW_006922194.1:266288-266786 GCF_000298275.1 Orycteropus afer afer
GGAAGTTCTCCTCCAGCAAATCTTGGACAATTTTCTCAGTGGTTTTGTTTCTCTCTTCCTGTTCTGGAATTCCAATGACACGTAAGTTATTCCTTCTGATGGTATCCCCCATGAACCTTAGGCTTTCTTCATTTTGTTTTGATTTTTTTTCTGATTGATCCTTTTCCAAAGAAGTATTCAGGTATCTGTCTTCAATCTCATTAATCTGTCTCCATCACATAAATTCTTCTCCTTTGCCCTTCCAATGTGTTATCTATTTCTGACAATTTAGTATTAATCTTCTTATTTCTATCTGTAGATTTAGAATCATTTCTAATTTTTCATTTAATTTGCCATTTTGTCTGGTATTTTCTTCCAAAATTCTTCTAAGGTTTTTTCTGTGTTTTCTTTGATCTGTCTCTCAATCCTTTGAAGATATCTAAAGATAATTCTTTTTAATTCCTTATCAGAGAGTTCCAATGCTGCTTCTTCCTCAGGGATGTGTTCTGGGTCTGTATC
>NW_006922194.1:266886-271859 GCF_000298275.1 Orycteropus afer afer
AGCCACTCCTCGGAAGGAAGGTTGGGCAATCCTACTTCCGTAGTGATACTGCCTCGGAAACCCAAGGAGGGGTCGCTATGAGTCGGGGCCGACTTGACGGCACATAACAACAACAACATTATGAATCAGACAATCATATGGTCTACTATGCTGTGCATAAGTTGAGGAGCAATGGTGTCACATTCAAAGTCAAAAAGAACATTTCAAGATCTATCCTGAAGTGCAATGCTGTCAATGATATAATAACCAGACACCTCCAAGGAAGACCAGGTAATACAGCTATTATTCAAATTTACACACCAATGACTAAAGCCAAAGATGAAGAAATTGAAGACTTCTACCAAATTCTGCAGTCTGAAATTGACCAAATATGCAAAGAAGATGTATTGATAATTACTGGTGATAGGAATGCAAAATTTGGAAACAAAGAAGAAGCATCAATAGTTGGAAAATATGGTCTTGGTGACAAAAATGCCAGTGATGGCATGATAGAATTTTACAAGGCCAATGACTTATTCATTGCAAATACCTTTTCAACCACATAAACAGCAGCTATACATGTGGACCTTGCCTGACAGAATACACAGGAATCAAATTGACCACATCTGTGGAAAGAGCCAATGGAGAAGCTCACCATCATCAGTGAAAACAAGGCCAGGAACTGACTATAGAATAGACCATCAATTCTTCATATGCAAGTTCAAGTTGAAGCTGCAGAATATTAAAACAAGTCCATGAGAGCCAAAATATGACCTTGATTTTATCCCACTTGAATTTAGATACCACCTGAAGAATAGATTTGATGTATTAAACACCAGTGACCAAAGACCAGACAAATTGTGGGATTAAATCAAGAACATCATACCTGAAGTAAGCAAAAATTCATTAAAAAGACAAGAACAGAAGAAAATACCAAAGTGAATGTCAGAAGAAACTCTGAAACTTGCTCTTGAATGGAGAGTAGCTAAAGTGAATAGAAGAAATGATGAAGGAAAAGATCTGAACAGAAAGTTTCAAAGGGCAGCTTGAGAAGACAAAATTTAGTGTTATAAAGCAATGTGCAAAGACCTGAAGTTAGAAAATCAAAAGGAAAGAATTCACTTGGAATTTCTTAAGCTGAAAGAACTGAAGAGAAAATTCAAGTCGCAAATTGCAATACTCCAGAATCCTGTGGCCAAAATATTGAATAATGCAGGAAGCATCAAAGGAATGTGGAAGGAATATGCAGAGTCACTGTACCAAAAAGAATTGGTCAATGTTCAACCATTTCAGGAGGCAGCGTATGTGATAGTTGGAGCTGTGTGTCAACTTGGTTGGAACACAATTCTGTGTGGTTTAAGCTGTTGTGATGTGGTTTTTCCCATGATGGGATCAGATGATTATGTTTTGAGCGGCCGATCGGTTGAAAGGGAGTTTTCCTAGGGGTGTGGCCTGCTTCCAGTATTCTATGGACATTTTGGGAAAAGAGACATTCTTCAGTGGATTGGGATTCTGTTGTGCTGCCTATAAAAGTCTGTGAGTGAACAATCCATCATTCAGCCTGGAGATCTTGGCTTCAACATTCGTTGGAGTCAATAGCCAGTGTACTGCCTGCCAGCCTTGAGCTCCTCAGCCTCAGCAACTGCAAGAGTAGGGAAAAGCCTCCAGCTTGACGTTTGATCCAAGAACTTTGGACTTGCCAGCTTCATTAAGTGTGTGAGCCATTTTCTTAAGATAAATTTCTCTAGATATACATATATATAAGCTTTACTGGTGTTCTTTCTCTAGAGAACCCAGTCTAACACAGCGTATGATCAGGATCCAATGCACTGAAGGAATTGTAGAGAGAGAAAAAAAGAAGGAATTGATGGAATACCTTTTGAGATGTTTCAACAAACAGATGCAGCACTAGATGTGCTTACTTATTAATGCTGAGAAATTTGGAATAAAGATATTTGGTCAGCTGGCTGGAAGAGATCCATATTTGTGTCCATTCCAAAGAAAGGTGAGCCAACAGAATGTGGAAATTATCAAACAATATCATTAATATCACATGCAAGTAATTGTTGAAGGTAATTCAAAAACGATTGCAGCAGTATATTGACAGAGAACTTGCAGGAGTTCAGGCTAGATTCGAAGAGGATGTGGAATAAGGGATATCACTGCAGATGTCAGATGGATCTTGGCTGAAAGCAGAGAATACCAGAAAGGTGTTTACCTATGTTTTATTGACTATTCAAAAGCAATCATGTGGATCATAACAAATTATGGATAACATTGTGAAGAATGGGAATTCCAGACACTTAATTGTGCTCATGAAGAACCTGTACAAAGGCCATAATCTGAACAGAACAAAGGGATACTGCAAGGTTTAAAATCAGGAAGGGTGTGCATCAGGGTTGTATCCTTTCACCATACTTATTCAGTCTCTTTTCTGAGCAAATAATCTGAGAAGCTGGACTATACATGGCATCAGGATTGGAGGAAGACTAATTAACAACCTGCAATATGTAGATTACACAACCTTGCTGAAAGTGAAGGTAAGTTGAAGCACTTACTGGTGAAGATCAAAGACTACACAGTCTTCAGTTGAATTACACCTAAATATAAAGAAAACAAAAATCCTCACAAGTGGACCAATAAGCAACATCATGATAAATAGAGAAGAGATTGAGATTGTACACGTTCTTCATGAGCACAATTAAGTGTCTGGAATTCCCATTCTTCACAATGTTATCCATAATTTGTTATGATTTCATTTTATTTGGAACCACAATGAACACCCATGGAAGCAGCAGTCAAGAAATCCAACATCATATTGCACTGGGAAAATCTGCTGTAAAAGATCTCTTTAAAGTGTTAAGGAGCAAAGATGTCACTCAGATGACTAAGGTGTGCCTGACCTAAGCCATGGTATTTTCAATCTCCTCATATGCATGTGAAAGCTGGATAATGAATAAGAAAGACTGAAGAAGAGTTAATGCCTTTGAACAGTGGTGTTGGTGAAGAACACTCAAAAGAACCATGGACTGCCAGAAGGACAAACAAATCTATCCTGGAAGAAGTGCAGCCAAAATGCTCCTGTGGTGTAGTAGTAAATCACATAGTGTGGCTTTTCTAGCCATAAGTCTTTGTAAAGTCCATGGTGGAATTTTCTGTGAGCAACTGAGTAGCTCCTGATTGCTAAAGTCATCCACCTGGGGTATTTCTTTTGTGTAGCACCAAATAATTTTCTGGGAAGTTTGCTCTCTCTCAGGTGTATATAATTCTGATGTTGGGATTGGTTAGTTGGCCACTCTGCCAGGATCAAGAGGAGCCCTCCTAGAGGCAGAGAAGTCTCTCTGACTGCTGGCTGAGAAAGATATGCTGCTGAGAGAAATATGCTCCTAAGAGACATGCAATGCTGAGAGAGAGACTCTGAGAGACACACATTGCTGACAGAGATACCAAGAGACATGCATTGTTCAGAGAGAGACACACACTGCTGGGAGAGAGATTGTTGACTAAGAGACAATGGCACAGAGAGACTGAGCATTGTTCCTAAACTTGAATTGTAGCCTAGTGCTTCCCAAATAAACCCCATAATCTATGAGTTCTGTGTAGCCACTGTAGTGAATTATCAAACCCAACAGAGAGGTGACAAGTGCTGCGGGAGGAATGGTTGGTGTTAGGGTTGGTGAACGGGCAGAAGGGAGGCAGCATGTCTGGCCTCACAGGGATGGGCCTTGGGCTACTGATGGTGATTCTGTCTTCCTTTTGTGGTGTTAGAGGAGGTCAGAAAATGTGGCCTCCCTGCTTCTTTAGCAGCTCCCTAGAAGGAAGAATGGCTAGATTTCATCTCACCTATTGTACTCATATTATCAGAAGAGATAAATCCCTGGATATTATGCTTGGTAAAGTAGAGGCTCAGTGGAAAAGGAAAAGACCCTGAAGGAGATGGATTGACACAGTGGCAGCGATGATGGTCTGAAATATAGCAAGGACTCTGAGGATGGCATAGGACCAGGCAGTGTTTCATTCTGTTGTACATGGGGTTGCTATGAGTCAGAGCTGACTCAACAGCACCTAACAATAACAAAAGGGAAGATACTCCTTCCAAGCTCATTCAGTATAGGAGACTGAACAATGGCCCTGTAAAGTTGGTCCCTGTCTTAATTCCCAGTACCTGTGAATATATTACATTACATGGTAAAAAGGGACTTTGCATATGAGATTTAATTAAAGATCTTGAAATGGGAATATTATCCTAAATTAGCTGTGAGGGCCTGTAAGGTAAAGGACTTAGTTTTACCTTACATAAAGTGGTCTTTGTCTTTGGGTCCAGAGAAATAACATTTAAATGATTGGGGTGACTTGGTCTAGGAAAAGAACCCAGTAGTATGGTGGTTAAGCATTTGCCTGCTAACTGAAAAGTTGGTGGTGGGAGTCCACTCAGCAGCTCCATAGGAGAAAGATGTGAAAGTCTGCTTATGTAAATATTACAACTTTGGAAACTCTATGGGGCAGTTCTACTCTTTCCTAGATGGTTGCTATGAGTCAAAATTGACTCGATAGCAATGGGTTAATTTGGTATGGTTTAATTTTGGTTTAGGACTTCCAGGCCACACCTGAGGATTTGTGTTGGCCAGAAGGTGCTGGTCAGACCAGAAAAGATTCACCTGGGACTTTGCTACTAACTAGCCTCAGGAGGCATGAGTTAGCCTGACATGTAGGGGTGACCAAATAAAAAAGCCCAGACACTAAGACTTGGAGGCCTTCCTAATCAGTGAAAGGAGGGTGATATGACTGTTCTGAGACTGGGTATCTCCACCTCAAGAAACTTCTCAGACCTCAATAATGCATTGCTTTTTCCTTTTTTTTTAATTGTGATTTGGGTGAAGATTTACAGAGCAAAATCATTTTCCATACAGCAGTTCATGTATACTTTGTCTCATGTCATTGACCACAGTTTACCACAATGCAACAGCTCCCCTCCCACTTCCTCCCCATAGTTA
>NW_006922194.1:278636-286133 GCF_000298275.1 Orycteropus afer afer
AAAAAACTAAAAGCCCATGGATGAAAAACAGACCATGTACTCATGCAGGAACAGTAATCAAAAAAAGAAAAAAAGGACAAAAAGAAGAAAAAACTAGAAAACCTTCAATATCTGGAGATAGGGCACAAAGGAAAAAAAGTAGGGAAGAAGAATAAAAAGTGAAGAAAAATGGGAAAAATGCAAAAAGAAAAACAAGGAATAGGGTTAGTCACAAGAAAAAGGGGGAAAAAGAAAAAAAAAAAACCTTAAATTTTGGGGAAAAAAAAAATTCAACCAGGCACAGGAAAAAGAAAAAATGCTGAAAACTAAGAACTGGTAGAGGAAGATTAAGAATAATAATAAAAAGGACAAAAGTATTAATAATATTAGTTGTTTTTAAACAAACAAATACAAGCAAACTAATCACCAGAAAAAAAAAAGTGAAAAATAAATAAATAAAAATTAAAAAAGAGGTAAAAGAAAAAAAAAATCAGTGGAGGACAGGGCAGGGCACCCAGGCTCCTTTGGAGCACACAGACTGTGATGGAGTTCCTGTAGGCCCAGAAGGTAGGTGGGAGTCTGGGATGGCCACACCTCCATTCACCAAGCAGGTGTAAGGTGTAGTAACAAGAAGAATGTCATAACTTTTCAGTCTTGCAGGCCCTGAGTGTCCTTGGGGTTGCTGGAAAGCAGAATGTGTTCTTAAGCCCCAGAAATCTGTGAGAGTGCTGTCTCTTTAAATATCCAAAATAGTCAAGCCGCTTTTTAAACCTTCAAAATGGTGGCATCCTCTGGACCGGCAAAAGTCCACAGCTCAGCCCACCTTTCTCTTCACTTTCTCTGTTTGTTCCCCAGCCACCATGCACAGTCCTCCGTGCAGTCTCTGAATAGCAGGGTGGTTTTTTGGTTAATTCTTAGGTCCTACCACCACGCAGGAATCTCCAAGCTGTCTGTGCCATCAGGATCGCTCAGGATCGCTGCCAGACTGCAGCTCCGTCTGTCTCCTTTTTTTGGTATTTTCACCAAATTCTTCTGCTCATTGGGGTTTAATCCACTTCTATATCCTTCCGTTCAAGGCTGAGGGGTACAAGATTTTCTCCTGTGTTTGTGTTAATTGGTTTCCCTTTTCTTTGTTGGAGAGGGTCTCTGCAGTCTTTCTGCCTAGTCCGCCATCTTCAAACTGCAAGTGCCTTGCTTTTTATGATGACCCCAATTTATATTGTTTTACAAAAATAAAACCAGTAGTCATAAGTATACCATCTTGTATGAGTTCTCTAGTCATTTCAGTGAATTAATAAATCCAAAGACAGTATTTCTCTTGTAAGGTCTGTGCTAGCCCCAGGTGGCTAGGGGCAGACAGAAAGAATGCCATGTGTGTGGCCAGTGTCAGAAATGATGGAAAAGTGGGAAGGCAGAGATGTGATTGATCTCTGCCTTCCAGGAATCAGCTTTATGCTGTTTCTCATATACAAAGCTGTCATTGTAGGGCCCAATCTAATCAGGAGAGTTGTAATAAGAAGGAAGCAGGAGGATCAGAGACAGTGGTAGATGTGATAATGGAAGCAAGAGGTTGGAGTGATTCAAAGATGGACCCATGAGCCAAGGAAAGCAGGCTGAATCCAGAAGGTGAAAAATCCAAGGAAATATTTCTTCCCTAAAGTCTCTAGAAGGAATGAAGTCCTGACACCTTGATTTTATACTTCTGACCTCCACATCTCTGAGAGAATAAATCTGTGTTGCTTTAAATCACCCAGTTTGTGATAATTTGTTGCAGCACAAATATTAAACTAATAAAGATTTTGGCACATGGATGTGAGATGCTGCTGTCACAAGGTCCTAAAAATGTGGAAGGTGCTTTGGAATTGAATAATGGATAGAGGTTAAATCATTATAAACAAACTGGGCACTAAAGGTACTACTTACAAGGGCTCAGAAGGAAATGAGGATTGTGTTATTGGAAACTGAAAAAAGAAGGGAGGAATCTTTGTTATATAGTAGTAGAACTTAGCTGAACTGTGTTATGTAGTTATGTAGAAAACAGAACTTGCAAATGATGAACTTAAATATTTAGCCAAGGAGATTACTGAACAAAGTGTTGAAGTTGTAGCCTGGTTTCTTCCTGCTATTTATACTAAAATATGAGAGGAAAGAGATAAGTTAAGGTGTGAAAACACACTCCAAAACTGAGACACTTGACATAACTAAAATGATAGAGACAGGTCTGAATTGGATTACACTCTTTTGTCCTAGGCCTCTGCTTCTGCCTTTTAGAATACATGACCCAAGACCACACTCTTTTTTTTTTCTGTGTTCCCCGCTTCCCTCCCAACCCTGTAACCAACAAAGAAAGTTTCCTTCCATATATAAACTTTCATTGACTTTTTACAAAAATAGGCTCATACAATATTTGTCCTTCTGTGATTGATTTATTTCACTCAACATAATGTCCTCCAAGTTCATCCATGTTATGCAGTATTTTGCAGATTCTACATTTTTCTTTAGTGTTGCATAGTATTACATTGTGTGTATGTACCATAGTTTGCTTATCCATTGTTCTGTTAATGGGCACCTAGGTTGTTTCCATCTTTTTGCTATTGTAAATAATACTGCCATGAACATGAGTGTGCATATATCTGTTCTTGTCCTGGCTCTCACTTCTTTAGGATATGTAATAGTTGGAGTTGTGTGTCAACTTGGCTGGACCACAATTCTGTGGGGTTTAAGCAGTTGTGATGTGGGTTATTCCCATGATGGGATCAGATACATATGTTTTGATCAGCCAATACATTGAAAGGGAGTTTCCCTAGGGGTGTGGCCTGCTTCCAATATATTATGGGAAAAGAGACACTCTTCTGTGTATCGGGATCCTGTTGTACTGCCTACAACTGCCTGTGAGCAAACAATCCACCATTCAGCCTGGAGATATTGGATTCATCATTCATTGGAGTCAACAGTCAGTATACTCCCTGCCAACCTTGAGCTCCTCATCCCCTACAGCTGTGTGAGTCAAGAAAAGCCTCCAGCTTGACGTTTGAGTCAAGAACTTGGGACTTGCCAGCTTCTATAAGTGTTTGAGCCATTTTCCTAAGATAAATTTCTCTGTCTCTATATGTATACATAAGCTTTACTGGGTTTGCTTCTCTAGAGAACTCCCCTAACACAGGATATATACCTAGTAATGGGATCGCTGGGTCAAATGGTATTTCTAATTCCAGCTTTTTAAGGAATTGCCATACTGCTTTCCACAGAGATTGTATCATTTGACAGTCCCACCAGCAGTGCATGAGAGTCCCAATCTCTCCACATGCTCACCAGCATTTGTTATTTTCTGTCTTGTTGAACTTTGCCATTAATGCTGGGTTGAGATAGTATCTCATCATTGTTTTGATTTGCCTTTCCAATGACTAATGATCTTGAGCATTTCTTCATGTATTTTCTGGCTGCCTGAATATCCTCTATTTTTATTGGTATTTAGAAACTTTTAAATGTGCCAAGATCACACTCTTGACCAGGATAACTTATTATGCAACATTCTGAGGTGGCCCACACAGATTGTTGCAGGAACTACTTCTGAAATGCAGAAAACTGAGGCTAAGATTGAGCGCCCCAGGCAATAGAAATCCTCAGTAAGTAAGTCTTATGTGTTGTATAACAACCAATTAAATGTACTCCTGTACTCTTTCCAACTCTCTACAGAGTTCTGCAAAATTGATATAACTGTCATGTGTTTATGTTCCTCTTTGGAAGGATGTTTTGAACTTTCATTTTGGTACTTCCCAATTTTCACATCTTTGAATCTGAATAAAAAATTCTTATTCTAGATAAACTGTATTTTGTTTTTAACAACTACTTTGTGTCAGATGTGGGACCAAAGAAATAAGCCTACAGCCCAGAAGTCCTTGTTAGACACAGGCAAAGGATCCCACTGAGACATTTTACGCTCGCCATCTCTGCAAGGAGACTTGGAGGCTGTTGGGTGAGTCCTCTCAGATCTCAAGCCCATCTCATCACTTTGCAGCTCAGCTCCATTTTATTCAGATTTTGGTTTGTGTCTGCAGGCATTTGCCTCTGCCTTTTTGCAGCATCTTACGTACTGCTAAATATAAGACTGCATATTTCCCTGGCAGATCTCCAACAATCTAGCAGATTGGACATTGCTACATGTCCAAGACTTAAGGGCTTCAGTTATGTTCATATTTATAAGTCTGGCATGCCCCGATCAAAGACAGTTTGTCTGACCAATGGCAACTTTTGAGCTCATTTGCATTGAGGAAATTAAGATCTAAATTAGAAAAGTGCTGAACTAAACAAAAGGTTTGGGATGCTTATTTTGATTGGTATTTAGAAACTTTTGAATGTGTCAATTTTTCTAACTTGGCTTCTTGATAAGACTTGGTTAAAAAATGACATGGTTAGTTGGGCTGTCAGACTTCCTCTAACTTCACAGGGGAAAGGAGAATCTAGATCAACAGCCTAAAGCTGATTCCTATGAGGTGCAGTACCTCCACCCTCCAATCTTTTTACCAACTCCAACACCAACAATCCCTCCCACGACACTCTCTCCTTCTCTCCTGGGTTTGATAATATATCATAATGGCTACACCAGGACTCACAGACCATAGTCACAGTTATGGGGTTTATTAGGGAAGTAACGGGTTATGAGTCAGGATCAGGAAAGACTCAGGACACAGTTCTTCAGTCAGGATAGCTTCTTCTCAGCACAGGCAAGTCTCTCACTGGCCCTCAAACTCTCAGCCTAAGAGGCTTGAGGGGCTAGCCTGGACTCTGCTGTGCTCAAAGCTCTTTAGCTCCATCTTTAGCTCTTTAGGCACTCATTGGTACTCTACCAGCAATCTTCTTGCCTAAAGGTGCTCATCTTTCTCACTCCGTGAGCCAAAAGCCCACTGCACTATCTTGCACCAGTCTCCTGGTTCTGCTACCTCTGATGCTGCTGTTTCTCTGCCACCACTTCTCACCATTTCTCACCATCTCTACTGTTACAGCTCTCTGTCTCCCAGAGTAGGTTTCCAGTGCAGGGACTCTGGGTCAAAAAGACATGCTCCACTTCCATCTCTTCTTCTTCTTCATGGTAGTCAGATCTCCCCTGTCTGCCTCTGGGATGGCAAATCTGACCAATGCGCATTATTCTGTATACATTATTTGTTTAGTCCCACCTCCACAAGGGTACCATGAACCTTATTTGCATTGTTAGAATGCTGTCTAATTCCCATGGTGGGCCACAAGCACATCATTTGCATAGCTCCACCCAGTCATTTGGTAGAAGTTAGAAAGACTATGGCAGAAGGGCCATATTAAGTAACAGTGCACCACACATGGTATCCAAATTAACTAAGATTAAAAAGTCTCTTAAGAAAGAATCACTCAATATAGTCAATGAATCCATTCTTTCAGACCTCTCTGCTCCTCTATCTTTGTACCCTATTCTGTCTCCATATCCTGGTCTATCTGAAATGCCATTTGCAAATGATGATCTATCCCTGACACTAAACCTCCTCTGGTGTCTCAGTTGCCCTTAAGGTCAGCACAATTAAATGGGGAGAGAATAAACCTCCCAGTATGAAGCCAAATGAAGAGCAATACCTACAGAGTTTTCAAAAACCATTGAGCACTCTCACAAATGTAAAGAGGAATTCCATATTTTACTTCAGGTTTAGCAACCTGGTCTGGCTGATCAATTAATCCATATGCTACTTGGATCAGAAGATGCACAAAATAGAACTCTTATGTCACTTAGAGGCTTTGATAGTGGATAAGGATACCTCTACTTTAGAAAAAGAGTACCCATTGTTATCCTCTGAGCCTCAAAGACCTTATGGTCTTTTCTGCCTCAAATGTGGGAAGAACACATAGTGCACAACTAATTAAAGTTCAAATTTACCTACCGAAACCACTTCCCAGAATTTCTCAATAACCTGTAAAACAGGAGGCAATTCAAGGAAGGGTTAGCTCCTATAGTTGAGAAATTAATTAATAAAGGGATAGTAATACCTCGGTTCTTCCCAGTTAAGAAACCTAATGGAAAAAGTTGGAGATTTGTTCAAGATCTGGGACAATCAATAATCTGAAGATTCTGTGGTATCTGGTAGTTCCAAATCCTCATCTTTTGTTGTCTCACATACCTCTTAAGGCTAATGTCTTTACTATAGTGGATCTACATAGTGCTTTCTTTAGGCAATAATTATTTGTCTTAGGATAAACACCTATATAACTGGACAATCATGCCTCACATATTTACTAAACCTCCCAGCTATTTCTCCCAACTCTTAAAACCTGATTTAGAGGAACTAATGTTTCCACATAATTCTCTCCTCATTCAATATGCTGATTAGTTACTACTTTGTTTCAGGAATCCCTCAGACTGAAAAAGTTTATGTATTTGCTTAATTGTTTGGCCATTAGAAGGCACAAAGCCTCTAAATATAAACTCAATTTGTTAAAAACCAAGTTAAATATGTAGATCATATTCTAACTCCACAGGAGATCCAATCAGATCCACAAATATTTGAAACCATTTGTAACCACCTCTTGCCAAATACAAAACCAAGCTTAGAGGATTTAGGGCCTTTGTGGCTACTGCTACAACTGGGTTCCAAAGTTTCCTTTGATTGCCCAACCACTCTGTGATAGATTCCCAGACAACTAGAATGTCTCCATGAACCTAAAAGGATTCTAACCAATCCCTAGCTTTAAGCCTACCTAGCTATGACAAACATTTCTCACTATTTGTTCATGAAAGAAACAGAAATGCCATAGAAGTCCTACTCACTCACATGAAAACTAGCAGAGACCTACAGATATTAGATCCGATTAGATCCTGTAACCAAAGCCTATCCACATTACTTGGAGAGCAGTGGAACTTACTGCCAAATTGTTATAGCCACTGATGACATTTTTATAAAAAATGATTTAGATGTACTCATCCCACATTCAGTAGAATCCTTACTAAATTCTGCTGTAACTCAGCATCTCTCTATTAACTGACTCACTTCTTATGAAGATCCTCTTTTATCCCCTCCACACATTCACCTGCATCACAGCAGACTACTTAATCTTGCTACTCTCTTACTTTTGCCTGATCAGAGAACTACTGACCATGGTTGCCTAGATTTGTCTGAACAATTAGTTCCTAGAGTTGATCTGAAAGATATTCGTTTACATGACTCACACATTGTTTTATTTACTGGTGGGTCTTATTTAAAGACTTCTAATGATTCTTACTGAGATGGATATATTTTAACTAGTTATGCTGATATATTAGAAAGTTCTCCACTTCCTGAAGCATGCTCCATCCAACATGTGAAACTTATAGCTTAAACTGGACCTTGTCATCTAGCTAATATTTTCACAAATAGCATGAATTCCAAATGCTATGGAAACAGTGAGGATTTTTATTATTATTATTGTGATTTGGGTGAAGATTTACAGAGCAAATTCACTTTCCATATAGCAGTTCACATATACTTTGTCTCATGTCATTGACCACAGTTTACCACAATG
>NW_006922194.1:286233-286989 GCF_000298275.1 Orycteropus afer afer
AGGTGGAACAATGTTTTGTATAGTATGTTATGCCAATTGAGCTTGATGTCCCCTGTGACTATGGTCCCAAGCCCGCAGGTTGAACTACTCGGTCCCTCTGGGTAGGTGGCTGTGACAAAGCAGTGCCCACAACCTTGCCCCTTGTCAGCTCTACTATACATCTGGGAATTCTGATCATTCATATAAACTTATAGAACCATTGTCTGCCAACCCTATATATGTTCTTGGTTACACTCCCCATTTCATAGACATACCTAATCGTTTAGCCTGTCCACCCATCTATCCACCTATATACCCATGCTTGCCTTCACTGACAACACAGTACTGTATGTGCAAAAGGATTCATCTTTGTTGTCTGTACCTCCCATGTACATCTCAATGTCTTTCTCATCTTCAATGCCACCATATTGGTCACTAATATTTGGTACATTGCCCTTCTCTTCTCCCAAATCAACACTTATCTCTATCTCTCTAACAGCGTTCACTCCCCTCCCTTTCCACCCCTGGTAACCAACAAAGAAAATTTCCTTCTATAGATAAACTTTTCCTTAACTTTTCCAATAACAGACTAATACAATATTTGTTCTTCTGTGATTGACTTATTTCACTCAGCATAATGTCCTCCAAGTTCATCCAAGTTATGCGGTGCTTTGCAGATTCTACATTATTCTTTAGCGTTGCATAGTATTCCATTGTGTTTATGTACCATAATTTGGTTATCCATTCCTCAGTTGATGGACACCTAGGTTGTTTCCA
>NW_006922194.1:288822-290551 GCF_000298275.1 Orycteropus afer afer
TTCCTCCCCATAGTTACTTCTTCCCAGTATCCATCCCTCCATAAACTCCTGCCCCCTGAGCTGTCTCCCTGTGCATAAGCAGCCCTTCCTTCTCCCATGATTGTTCTCTCCAAGGCATGTGTCTACTTGAGGTAAATGTTTAACTTATATGCCTGTATTTTGTTTGGCTGGAAACAATCCCAGACCTGAAGGGCAGCTAGGGGCCATAGTCTCAGTGGTTCCACCAGACTTTATCAGACCAGCAAACCTGGTCCCCACATTTTTTTTTCTAACAGGATTTTTAACCACTAATGGTAATAACATAAAAAGTGGACCCCAAATATGTTAGCTGTTAGATGCATTACTCTTACCAAAAAAAAAAAAAAAAGTAATCAAGATAGAAGCACATAGTAACAGTAGTTCTCCTGAAGTTAAAGGAAATGTTTTAGCAGATCATGCTACTTGAACTGCTGCAGATGTAACTGCTCAGTCTGTACTTACGTATGAGTTCAATGAAGTCACTGGCCCTAAAATGCCAGAGTTCCAACCTATGAACTGATCACTGAAAACTCACAAGCATCTAGTAAGTAATTAAATAAATGGAAATCACAAGGGTACAAATATGACAAAGATCTAAAGTTATGAATGGGGCCACATCAAAAATCTACACCACTGGAATGCTGCACAAAATTCATTTCTATGCCATTATGTAGTTGAGGAGCTCTGGTGGCATAATGGCTAAGGCACTTGACTGCTAACCAGAAGACTGGTGGTTCAAACCCACCAGCCACTCCTCGGAAGGAAGGTTGGGCAATCTTCTTCCCTAGTGATACTGCCTCGGAAACCCAAAGAATGGGTCACTATGAGTCGGATCTGGCTCCACGGCAGTGATTGCATTGCTTTGCATTGTGTGTGTAGTTGATAAAATGACCCAAATTATGGAGAAATATTGGTGGGGGATTTTCTACCATATAGCCAGAAAGATCTATGCACAATATCAGACATGTCAAAGGCACAATCCAGGAAAGCCCTCAAGGGAGAATTTCCTCCACCTCTGGGTCTAATGTTGGAATGGCAGATTTATTTTATTTTAAAAATACATTTCATTGAAATATAATTTATGTACAGTGAAATGCACAAAACTAAAGTGACCTAAGTCAATGCATTTTTTTGGTGGTGTCCCCTTCCTTCCCCTCCCATACCTGGCAACCAACAAAGAAAATTTCCTTCCATATATAAACCTTTCCTTGACTTTTTACAATAATTTGATCTTCTATGGTTGACATATTTCATTCAGCATAATATGCAATGGTTTTAAAGGAAGAAGTTGCACTGAAGGAATTGACAAAGAACAAGGCACCAGGAATTGATGGAATGCCCATTGAGATGTTTCAACAAACAAAGGCTATGTTGGAGGCACTGACTTGTCTATGCCAGTAAACCTGGAAGACAGCTATCTGGTCAACTGGCTGGAAAAGATCCATACTTGTACCCATTCCGAAAAGGTGATCCCACAGAATATGGAAATTATCAAACAATATTATTAATGTCACACACAAGTAAAATATTATTGAAGATAATTCAAAAATGGTTGTAGCAGTATATTGACAGAGAATTTCCAGAAATGCAAGATGGATTCAGAAGAGGACATGGAATGATGGATATCATTGCTTATGTCAGATGGATCTTGGCTGTAAGCAAAGAATACCAGAAAAATGTTTACTTGTGTTTTATTGACTATGCAAAAGCA
>NW_006922194.1:290896-297331 GCF_000298275.1 Orycteropus afer afer
TGATGAAGATTAAAGACTTCAGTCTGCAGTATGGATTACATCTCAACATAAAGAAAACAAAAATCCTCACAACTGGACCAATAAGCAGCATCACAATAAATGGAGAAAAGTTTGAAGTTGTTAAAAATTTCATATTACTTGGTTCCACAATCAACACCAATGGAAGCAGCAATAAAGACATTAGACAATGTATTGCACTGGGCAAATCTGCTGCAAAATATCTCTTTAAAGTGCTGAAGAGCAAAGATGTATCCTTGAAAACTGACTTGTGCCTAACCCAAGCCATAATATTGTCAATTGCCTCATATGCATGTGAGAGCTGGATAATTAATAAGGAAGACTGAAGAATTGATGCTTTTCAGTTGTGGTGTTGGTGAAAAATACTGAAAGGACCATGGAATGCCTAAAGAATGAACAAATCTGTCCTGGAGTAAGTGCAGCCTGAATGCCCCTTGGAAGCGAGAATGACCAGACTTTGTCTCACCTACTTTGGTCATGTCAGAAGGGACCATTCCCTAGAGTAGGATATCATGCTTGGTAAAGTGGAGGGTCAGTGAAGAAGGGAAAGGCCCTCAACAAGACAGATGGACACAGTGGCTGCAACAATGGGCTCAGGTATAGAAAGCATTGTGAGGCTTGCACAGGACTGAGCAGTATTTCCTTCTGTTGTACATAGAATCACTATAAGTTGGAACTGACTCAATGACACCTAACAACAACATATCTGAAAGTGTGGAACAGGTGTACTTTTTTGGTTATTAACTTAGTTATACTGGGTTGCTCTTCAGCTCTATCTATGTTGGAGGAATCACTGGTGGGGATAGGGGTGCAGGTCCCTGTTCATTGTGAAGGGGATTTGGAGTTGGAATGAACAGATGTTGTCCACTGTCTGTCATTGATCTTGTGGTGCAACAGTGACTGGTGTTACCTACTGGGTGAGCTGTTCAGTGTAATAACTCCTGTTCCTTGGTGGTGGTTTAACATATTCCTTGTATTAGATGGGGTAGGGGAGAAGAGGTAAAATGAAAAAGAAAAGAAAAAAAAAATGCCACCAGTAGCGTTTGGGTGAGACAGTTCAGTGAGCACTGTTGCCCAGGCAGTATAGATTGTGTCTTCCTGAGACATCTACTGATGATGACATCCTACTGTCGATCAAAGACCCACAGTTCAAAATCCACAGAGACCCTCAATGGGTGGAAGGCCACTACATTCTGCTTGGATGGAAAAGCTGCAAAAACCCAGTACCCTGGTCCACTCTGTGCTAAAAAGGGGTCGTGGAAGAGTTGAACCTCAGCCCACTGCTGTGCTCTCCATCCAGGGCTTCACCTACTGGGTAGGAGTTTCTCCCTTTCCTCTGCTAGTTGCTGGACTCCACAGCAGCCCAAGCCAAGCCGGTGGTGTCTTCTGTTTCCCAGTAAGGTTATGGTACTCACTGAGCTCCCGAGGTCACCACCAAAAATTCCTGATGTGGGTATTGAGTCACCAGTGCCTCTGTAGGTTCCATGATTTTTTTTCCCTCCTTCCCTCTACTGACCTCTTTTGTATTTCTCATGATTCCTCTCCTTCTCTGTTTCTCCATTTCCACCTGCTTGCTGGGTTCATTTATTTTTCCCAGTTGTTCAATCTGCTTTTTTTCTCTGCCTTCACTAAATCTGATAATTATCTTCTCCTTAATTGCTCATAACTCCAGTATCATTCTTTCTCTCTGCCTTACCTGGTTACCTTTAACTAGGTTATTCAGGGAGTAAGTTGATAGAGGTAACAAATGTGTGGGTTATAAGTACACCATCTTCCCTCCCTTTTCTTAACTTTTTACAATAGTGAACTAATACAATATTTGTCCTGTGATTGACTTATTTCACTCAGCATAATGTCCTCCAAGTTCTTCCATGTTATGCTGTGTTTTGCAGATTCTGCATTATTTTTTAGTTGTATAGTATTCCATTGTGTGTATGGACCGTAGTTTGCTTATCTATTCTTCTATTGATGGGCATCTAGGTTGTTTCCATCTTTTTGCTATTGTAAATAGTGGTGCAATGAACATGGGTGTGCATATATCTGTTCTTGCCCTGGGTCTCACTTGTTTAGGATATATACCTAGTAATGGGATTGCTGGATCAAAGTATTTCTAATTACAACTTTTTAAGGAATCACCATACTGTTTCCACAGTGGCTGTATCATGTAACAGTCCCACCAGCAGTGTATGAAAATCCCAATCTCTCCACATTCTTCCCAGCATTTGTTATTTTCTGTCTTGTTGAACTTTGCTATTAGTGCTTGGGCAAGATGGTATCTCATTGTTGTTTTGATTTGCATCTCTCTAATGGCTAATGATCACGAATATTTCTTTATGTGTTTGTTGGATGCCTGAATATCCACTTTGGTGAAGTGTCTGTTCATGTCTTCTGACCATTTTTTAATCGGATTGTTAATCTTTTTGTTGTTGAGGTGTTGGAGTTTTCTATAAATTTTAGAGATAAGTCCCTTGTCAGATATATGGTTGCTGAATATTTTTTCCCAACCTGTAGGTTCTCTTTTTACCCTTGTGGAGAAATCTTTTGAAGCATGTTAAAAATTTAATTTTTAGAAGGTCCTGTTCATGTAGTTTATCTTCTGCTGTTTGTGCATTTTGGATTATACTTGTCAGTCTATTTATGCCATAAATTAGGGCCCATAAATTTGCCCCTATTTATTCCTTGAGGAACTTTATAGTTTTAGGTTTCACATTTAAGTCTTTGATCCCTCTGGAATTAGTTTTTGTGTATGGATCTTATTTCATTTTTCTGCAAATTCAAATTTTCATTTTCAGCACCATTTGTTAAAGAGACCATCTCTTCCCCATCTAATGGATTTCAGCCCATTGTCAAAAATCAGCTGACCATGGGTTGATGGATCTATTTCTGGGTTCTCAATTATGTTTCACTGGTCTATGTCTGTTGTTGTACCAGTACCATGCTGTTTTGACTCTTGTGGCTGAATGGTAGGTTTTGAAATCTGGAAGTGTGAAACCTCCTACTTTGTTGTTCTTCTTCAACAGTGCTTTATTTATACAAGGCCTCTTTCCTTTCCATATCAAATTAGTGATTGTTTATTCCATATCCTTAAAGAATGTTGATAATATCTGGGTTGGGATTGCATTGAATGTATAGTTTGCTTTGGGTAGCATTGGTATATCACAATGTTCAATCTTTCTGTCCACAAGCATATGTTCTTTCATTTACGTAGATCTCTTATGGTTTCTTGTTGCTTTGTAATTTTCCTTGTACAGGTCTTTTGTTTCCCTGTTGTGATAGTTGGAGCCGTGTGTCAACTTGGCTGGACCACAATTCTGTGGGGTTTAAGCCATTGTGATGTAGGTTATTCCCGTGATGGGATCAGATGTATATGTTTTGAGTAGCCAATCCATTAAAAGGGAGTTTCCCTGGGGGTGTGGCCTACTTCCAATGTATTTATGGACATCCTGTGAAAAGGGATACTCTTCTGTGGATTGGGATTATTTTGCGCTGCCTACAACTGTCCATTAGTGAACAATCCACCATTTGGCCTGGAAATCTTGGATTCATCATTCATTGGAGTCAACAGCCAGTATACTCCCTGCCAACCTTCAGCTCATCATCCCCTACAGCCATGTGAGTCGGGAAAAGCCTCCAGCTTGACGTTTGATTCAAGAAGTTGGGACTTGCCAGCTTCTACACATGTTTGAGCCATTTTCCTAAGATAAATTTCTCTTTCTCTATATGTATATATAAGCTTTACTGGTTTTGCTTCTCTAGAGAACCCAGCATAAAACACCTGGCAAGATTTATTCCCAAGTTTTTATTCTTTGTTTGTTTTTGTTTATTTTGGTAGCTATTGTATCTGATATGGAATTCCTTGTTTCTTTTTCAGCACTCTCTTTGTTGGTTTAGAGGAATCCAACTGATTTTTGGATGTTGATCTTGTATCCCACCATTATGCTAAATCTCTCAATTAGTTCCAGTAGTTTTCTTGATGAGTCTCTTAGGTTTTCTACATATAGGATCATATCATTAGCAAATGTGGATAGTTTTACTTTTTTCTTACCAATTTGGATGTCTTTAATTTCCATTTCTTGCTTTATTGCTCTGGTTAGGACTTCCAACACAAAGTTGAATAGAAGTGGTGATAGAAGACATCCTTGTCTGGTTCTTATTCACAAGGGGCATGGTTTCAGTCTCTCTCCACTGATAATAATGTTGGCTCTTGGTTTTGCATATATGCCTTTATTATGTTGAGGAATTTCCCTTCTTTACTTATTTTGCTGAGAGTTTTTATCAGGAATGGGTGTTGGATTTTATCACATGCTTTTCTGCATAGATTGATATGCTAATGTGGTTCTTTTCCTTTGTTTTATTTATATGATGAATAACTGATTGTTTTTCTAACGTTGAACCATACTTGCATCCCTGGTATGAACCCCACTTGGTCAAAATGTGTTACTTTTTTTTATATGTTGTTGGAGTCTGTTGGCCAGGATTTTGTTGAAGATTTTTGCATCTATATTCATGAAGGATATTGGTCTGTAGTTTTCATTTTTAGTGATGTGTTTGCCTGGTTTTGGTATCAAGGTTATGCTTGCTTCATAAAATGAATTTGGGAAGATGTCATTCTTTTCTGTTTTCTGGAATAGTTTGAGTAGTATTAATGTTAGTTCTCTGAATGTTCTGCAGAATTCTGCAATGAAACTGTCTGGGCCAGGGCTTGTTCTTTGTTGGAAATTTTTTTAATGATCTGTTCAATTTCTTCTTTTGTTATAGGTCTGTTCAAATTTTCCACCTCAGTCTGTGTCAGTTTAGGTTAGTATGTTTCTAGAAATCTGCATTTCCTCTATATTTTCAAATTTGTTGGAGTATAGTTCGTCAGAGTATCCTGATATTATCCTTTTTATTTTAGTTGGTTCTGTTATGATGTTACCCAATTCTTTTCTTATTTGTGTATTCTCTCTCTTTTTCTGTGTTAAATTTGCCAGTGGTTTGTCAATTTTATTAATCTTTCCAAAAAACCAACTTCTAACCTTGTTGACTTTTCTATTGTTTTTCTATTTTTCTTTCATTTATTTCTGCTCAAATCTTTATTATTTCATTTCTTCTGATGACTGTAGGCTTTTTTCCTGCACTTTTTCTACTTATTGGAGATGTTGTGTTAAAGTGTTGATTTTGCTCGTTCTTCATTTTTTATGTGTAAATTTATTGCTAAAAATTGGCCTCTGGTCACTGCTTTTGGTTTGTCCCAAAGACTTTGGTATATTGTGTTTCCATTCTCATTTGATTCAAGGAATTTTTTAATTTCATTTTTTACTTCTTCTATTACCCAGTCACTTTTAAGGAGGGTGTTATTAAGTTTCCATGTATTTGCTCTTTTTTCATTGATCTTTGTATTGTTGATTTTCTAATTATATTCCATTGTGATCTGTGAAGATGCTTTCCAGTATTTCAATGTGTTTAAATTTATTAAGACTTGCTTTATAGTCTATTCTGGAGAATGTTCCATGTGCCCTGGAAAATAATGTATATTGTGCTGTTGTTGGGTGAAGTGCTGTATTGATGTCCATAAGGTGAAGTTAGTTGATTGTACTGTTTAGTTCTTCTGCATCTTTGTTGAGTTTCTTTCCAGTTATTCTGTCTTTCATTGAAACTGGTGTATTAAAGTCTTCTACCAGAAGGAAGGTTGGGCAATCTACTTCCATAGTGATACCACCTCAGAAACCCAAGGAGGGGTCGCTATGAATCAGATCAGACTCTACAGCACATAACAACAACAACAAATTTGCCCCTAGTTGTTCCTCGAGGAACTCTATAATTTTAGGTTTCCCATTTAAGTCTTTGATCCATCTGGAGTTCATTTTTGTGTATGGTGTGAGGTACAAATCTTGTTTTATTTTCCTGCAAATGGATCCCCAGTTTTGCCAGCACCATTTATTAAACAAACATTACCTTCACCATTTAATGGATTTTGGCCCTTTGTCAAAGATCAGCTGACAATAGGTTGGATTTATTTCTGGGTTCTCAAATCCATTGGTCAATGTATCTGTCATTAAACTAATACCAGGAAGTTTTGACTACTGTGGCTGTATAGTAGGTTTTGAGATCCAGTAGTGTGAGACTTCCTACTTTGTTCTTCTTCTTCAATAGTGCTTTGCTTATCCAAGGTTTCTGTACTTTCCATATAAAGTTAGTGATTGTTTTTTCCATATCCCTAAAGAATGTCGATGAGATCTGCTTGGGATGGCATTGAATGTATAGATTGCTTTGGGTAGAATTGATATTTTTACAATGTTGAATCTTCCTATCCACGAGCATGGGATGTTCTTCCATTTATGTAGATCTCTTATGGTTTCTTGAAGTAGTTTTCTATAGTTTTCTTTATAGAGGTCTTTTGTGTCCCTGGTAAGATTTATTCCCAAGTATTTAATTTTT
>NW_006922194.1:297671-298356 GCF_000298275.1 Orycteropus afer afer
TGACTTCTTCCTTACCAATTTGGATGCCTTTGATTTCCCTTTCTTGCCTTATGGTCCTGGCTAGGACTTCCAGTACAATGTTGAATAGAAGTGGTAATAGTGGGCATCTTTGTCTGGTTCCTGTTCTCAAAAGGAATGGTTTCAGTCTCTCTCCATTGAGAATAATGTCAGCTATTGGTTTTGCATAAATGCCCTTTATTATGTTGAGGAATGTCCCTTGTATTCCTATTATGCTGAGAGTTATGATCAGGAATGGGTGTTGGATTTTATCAAATGCCTTTTCTGCATCAATTGATATGATCATGTGGTTATTCTCCTTTGTTTACTTATGTGGTGGATGACATTGATTGTTTTTCTAATGTTGAACCATTCCTGCATACCTGATGTGTGCATTTATTGCTATAAATTGGCCTCTGATCACTGCTTTTTCTGTGTCCCAAACATTTTGGTATGTTGTACTTTCATTCTTGTTTAATTCAAGAAATTTTTGAATTTCAATTTTGATTTCTTCTCTTACCCAGTCTTTCTCAAGGAGGATGTTGTTCAGTTTCCATGCGTTTATTCTTTTTCTGTTGATCTTCCTATTGTCAATTTCTAATTTGATACCATTATGATTTGAGAAGATGCTTTGCAGTATTTCAATGTTTTTAAATTTATTAAGGCTTGCTTTATGGCCTAACATATG
>NW_006922194.1:299623-301425 GCF_000298275.1 Orycteropus afer afer
TTAACAAATTCCCTTAGTTTCTGCTTATCTGGAAATCTCCTAATTTCACCATCATATTTGAGGGACAATTTTGCCAGGTATCTAATTCTTGGTTGAAAATTTTTCTGTTTCAGGGTTTTACATATACCATCCCATTGCCATCTCACTTGCATGGTTTCTGGTGAGAAATCAGAGCTTATTCTTACTGCCTGTCCTTTGTAGGTAACTTTAAAAAAAATATATATATATATCATTTATTTCCAGATTATTAGGGGGGAATAAAACCTTTTTATACAGCTGAACCCTTTAGTTCATTTCTTTCCGAGAAAAGTACAAAGACCAGAATAAAATTGAAACAAGCATTTAAAGGAAAATCCATTGACTCAGAGTCCAACAACAAACTATACATGGTCCATTCTACCAAAAGAATGAGTTTTTGGTAAAAATATAAAGTATTTTACACTATAAACAAAGACTGGTGTATATATTTACTTGAATTAGAATTCCAGTATATGCTTTTCCTCCAATTCTTCCCAAGGACAAAGCATATGTGCAAGTCAGAAAGCTAATTACCTCACTGGGCAGACTATCGTAGAATAAGCATTTACTCATAAATATCTGGAAATTTTTTTTTTCTTTCCCTTGGTCCAAATTTCAGTACACTTATAAGGTTACAATCTAAGTCTCATATTAAGTTAGAAAACTTCAGCAACTTCTATCTTTACTGAAAAAGACCAAACTAATCCCATACCTCCTACTATATCATTGTTTTCATGGCCCTTCTATCAGAGACATACTACATAAAATAAAACTTAGGTCATAGAAGTCATTGACAATAGTTCTCTAGCACTAAATTCAACTTCAGACATGATCGAAAGAACAGTAACTTCTACACATGCATGGCTATTAAAGCAGTAATATAATTTTCTGATTCAATGCTTATGATGATATTGACTTTTAACATCTGAAACCTTTCTCATCTAAAAACTTTCTAATAAAAAATAGTGAATGACATTAAATTATCGCAGATACAATTATGATACTTTTAAAGGTTATGATATTTTAAAAGTTGATTTGACAACACTTAATCCTTTAATATAGTGGACAGTTTTTCAGATATCAATAATGTTAATCCTATTCTAAATGAAATTACAAAATGAAATTATGTGCTCTACTGAAATGCTTTAATTTAGGATTTTCCCAGTTCTTGTTATCATGTATACTAATTTCCACCTTTCATTATTAATATTTTAAAAGATATTAATCAATATATGATAGTTCTGTCTTTAAATTTTGAAAAAATTTACCTCAACTCTCATTTTAATTACCTAGGGAGTTCTTAAGTCATGATTAGGGAAGAGGCATGATTTAAATTATGGATAGAAACAGTGCATTAGCCTAAGAAATCATGGATCTTGTCTACTTAGATAAATCTTTAACAAGAATGAGTAACATGAACAAGAATGTTTTTATAAGATTCTTACCTAGTAAGGGCAAGTTCTTGATTTTAACATATTATGGGGAAAGCAAAAGTGTTTTTTCGAGATGAAAATTCTTACTACTTGTAGGTAACTTTTTGTTTTTCCTGTGCTGCTTTCAGGAATCTGTCTTTGTCTTTGGTTTTGATGAGTTTGATGATGATGTGTCTTGATGATTTTCTTTTGAAGTCTATCCTGTTTGGGGTTTGTTGGACTTCCTGAGTGGATATATTCTCATCTTTCATCATATCAGGTAAGTTCTTCTCCAACAGATCTTGGAAAATTTCCTCAGTGGTTTTATTTTTCTCTTCCTGTTCTGGAATTCCAGTGACACATAGGTTATTC
>NW_006922194.1:303000-315804 GCF_000298275.1 Orycteropus afer afer
TTGGGGTTTAGTCCACTTCTATATCCTTCCCTTCAAGGCTCAGGGGTCCAGGATTATCTTCTGTGTCTGTGTTAATTGGTTCCCCTTTCCTTTGTTGAAGAGGGTCTGTTCAGTCTTTCTGCTTAGTCCACCATCTTACCAGAACCCAAGCACATGTTCTTTATTCTCAATTTTGCAGAAATCTGTAGAGAGTTTGGAAGGAATACAGGAGTACATTTGTGTAATTGCTAGTCAGTATGTGCTGTACGACTCATTTGCCAAGAATTTCTATTGCTTAGGGTTCTCAATCTTTCCCTCAGTTTCCTTTGTGCCCTCTCAGAATGTTGTGGAACAAGTTATGTTGGTCAATAGTGTGGTCGTGGGTCATGCATTCTAAAAATCAGAAGCAGGAGCCAAAGACAAAATGAAGTCTGGTTCAGATCTGTGTTAGCCATTTTAGTCATGTCAAGTGACTCAGTTTTAGTGTTCTTTCACATTTCCTCCTTTTGATCTCTGTAGAGATTCCTTGATCCGCAAGCATTGTAAAATCGTATAAGATTTTCTTCTGCCTGGACTTCTCATTGGATTGATCTTTTAATAAGTTGGATCTTTCATCAAGCTTTTCACCATACCATAGCTCAGACACTCTGCTTCTGTGATCCTTTGGATGGGGCATTGGTGGAGCCAGGCAACATTTGGAGGAACAATTTAGCATTCAAAGGGTCCAAGTCAAGGTGTGAGACCTGGGTCCTTAAGAACTTAGTTTCTTCAATAACATAATCTTCTGTATAGCAAGCATAACTATGGCTTGGTTACAAGCATTAGACAAGAATTTTATTCACCCTTTAATAAGACCTACAATAATTAGTAATCCATTTCAGGAGGGGGACATATGATCAAGAACCAATGGTATTGAAGGAAAAAGTCAAAGCTGCACTTAAGGAATTGGTGAAGAACAAGGCTCCAGGAATTGACAGAACGCCCACTGAGATACTTAAACAAACTGATACTGCACTGGAGCCGCTCACTCATCTATGCCAAGAAATTTGAAAGGCAGCTACCTGGCCAACTGACTGGAAGTGATCCATATTTGTACCCTTGCAAAGAAAGGTGATCCCACAGAATGCAGAAATTATCAAAAAATATCATTATTATCACATGTAAGTAAAATCTTGCAAGATAATTCAAAAATAATTGCAGCAGTATATTGACAGAGAGCTTCCAGAGATGCAAGCTGGATTCAGAAGAGGATGTGGAATGAGGGATATCATTGCTGATGTCAGGTGGATCTTTGCTGAAGGCAAAAAATACCAGAAAGGTGTTTGCTTGTGTTTTATTGACTATGTACAAGCATCCAATTGTGTGGATCATAACAAATTATGGATAACATTAAGATGAATGGGAATTCCAGAACACTTAATTGTGCTCATGAGGAACCTGTATATAGACCAAGAGGCTGTCATTTGATCAGAACAAGGGGATACTGCATAGTTTAAAATCAGGAAAGGACTGTGTCAGGGTTGCATCCTTTTACCATACTTACTCAATCTGTATGCTGAGCAAATAATCCAAGAAGCTGGACAATATGAAAAAGAGCATGGCATCAGAACTGGAGAAACTCATTAACAACCTACAATATGTAGGTGACACATTTTGCTTGATGAAGTGTAGATGACTTGACAAACTTATTGATGAATGTTCTGGTTACCTAGTGCTACTCTGACAAGAATATACCACAAATAGGTGGGCTTTAACAAACAGGACTTTATTCTCTTACAATTTTGGAGGCTTTGAGTCTCAATTCAAAGTGCCAGGGGCTGGGTGAAAGCCCCTCAACCTTGGGCTTCAGCTCTGCCTCCTGCTCCCAGCCCACTGGAGCTGGAATCTTTTCCTCACTCAGACAGCTGCTGGCTGCTGAGGCTGGCAAGCCCAAGGTTGACAAGTAAAAAGGCACAGTCCCAATGTTACCAAGCATCACAGCAGGCCATTGATTCAAGTCTTTTGAAAGTACCAAGATCAGCAGAATATGGGAGGCTACTGAACAATGACTCAGCTACATGCAGGGTTCAAGTGTGCCATAAACTAGAGCCCATTCCCAAAGCTGTTTCTTTCATATATTAGAAGCATACCACATCCCTAAGTAGATAATCATCTGCTTGTGGTAGATTCCACCATGGAGCTGATTGCCAGTCTCATCATGGGAGTAACTACCACTAGCTGCCCGGCCACTCAACCAAGCCCAGCCAAGTTGACACACAACCTTAACCACCACAATGAAGATTAAAGACACCAGTCTGCAGTATAGACTATATTTCAACATAAAGAAAACAAAAATCCTCACAACTGGACCAATAAGCAGCATCATGATAAATAGACAAAAGATTGAAGTTGTCAAATAGTTCATATTACTTGGTTCCACAATCAACATCAATGGAAGCAGCAGTGAAGAAACCAGATGACATATTGCACTGGGTAAATCTGCTTCCAAAAGACCTCTTTAAAATGCTGAAGAGCAAAGATGTCTCTTTGAAGACTAAGGTGTGTCTAACCCAAGGCATGGTATTTTCAATCACCTCATTTACCTGTGAAAGCTGGACAATTAATAAGGAAGAACAAAGAAGAGTTGATGCTCTTGAGTTTTGGTATTGGTGAAGAATACTGAAAGTACCATGGACTGCCAGTAGAACTAACAAATCTATCCTGGAGGAAGTGCAGCCAGAATGCTCCTTGGAAGCGAGAATGGCCAGACTTTGTTTCACCTACTTTGGCCATGTTGTCCTAAGGGACCATTCCGTGGAGAAGGATGTCATGATTGGTTAAGTGGAGGGTCAAAGAAAAAGGGAAAAACCCTCAATGAGATGGATTGACACAGTGGCTGCAACGATGGGCTCAAGTATAGCAAGGATTGTGAGGCTGGTGCAAGACCAAGAAGTATTTCATTCTGTTGTACATAGTGTCTCTAGGAGTCAGAGCCAACCTGATGGCACCTAACAACAACAACAGCATACAATAATTATTATAGCAATAAAAACCTTAACCCAGTTTGTAGAATAGAGTGCAATTATGAACCAATGTCATTGGGTAACCAACTAAAGATATCTAAAAAGAGATTGTCAGGAATAGGGGGTATTGAATGTACCCAAGTAGCTTTCTGGGTGGATTTTTCTAATATCATGTCCTACTTCCCCTGTGGTATTTATCCAGATGCAACTGAAGATATGCTAAGGGGGCGGGGAGGCAGCATCTTTTGTTCTCCTTTAATTACACAAGAAGAAGACAGAATCATCATCAGTAGCCCAAGGCCTATGAAGCCCTCTTTCCAACCTTGCCACAAACTGTCCTTCCTGTGGCACCCACTACTGCTTTCCTGGCTTTGATAATTTGCTGCAGTGGCCACACAGAACTCACAGATTATGGACTTTATTAGGGAAGCAACAAGCTACAATTAAAGTTCAGGAACATGCTCAGGATACAGTTCCTCAATCAGGACAGTCTCCCCTCTGCTGTGCCCTTGGACATGACTCTCTAGCCCTTGGCCTCTTGGCCTCTGCTTCCATGGGCTAGGTAAGCCTGCTGCTCTGTCTCTTGCCTCTTGGTTCCACTGCCGCCGTATCTCAGCCAGATGTTTCTCTCAGTTGGACAACTCTCTCTCAGCAGTGCATCTCTCTCAACAGAATGTTTCTTTCAGGCAGCAGTCAGATACCTTCTGCCACTAGGAGGGCTCATTGTGAGCCTGGCAGAGTGGCAAAACCAACCAATCCCAGCATCAGAGTTCTACACACCTGAGAGAGAGTGGACTTTCCTAGAAGATTACTTCATGCTGCTCCAACAGAAATATCCTAGGTGGAAGACTTTAATAATCAGGAATTTAAATTGCATGGTCCTACCCAGTAATCTGGTGAGAGTTACAAAGACTATGACTAGAAAAGCCATACCATGTAATTTACTACACTGCAAGGTATTAACAACACCACAAACATTTCTTTGTTGGGCTGTGAGTACATCAAGAGAGATATTCTATTACCTAATACAAAAGATTCTAAATGTTTCAGTTAGGTTGACATTCCATCTGCAACATCATCAGCAATTTGAGCCACTGAGTAGATGAATTATAAATTATTTCCAAGCTGAGGAAAACAATAGTTAGGTAAATGTGCTCAAAGGAATACCTATCCCATCTCAGGTTTTTAGCTATTGGATTATGTTGTGTTATAAACTCTCTTTTATTCTGAATGAGAATCTTTAAATCATTTGTCCTATTATACTTTTAATATAGGAGTGGACATCTATAGGAACTCTTAAAAGACATGAGGTGCTTTAACCCATCATATTCTGGCTACTTAAGCAGGGTAATACCCAGGCATGAGGTTCATCACTTTTATGTGGTTCCTTTAGTTTGGGATAATTTGATCCTCCACACAAAAATAATCACCCATAAGGACAACAAATCATGTTATATCTAGTATAATTGTGAAGGAAGAAGGGAATATTTGATTAATTTGTTCAAGCCAATTTTTCTGTTAAAGAATTGTTACAAATGGAAAACTGTGTCATCCTTAGTAGGTTCTAGAGTCTAATAGAGAGAGATGGAAAATTGCTTAAATCTGTTTTATTTCCCATTTAACTAACTCACTGCTGTTGAGTTGGATCCAACTCATAGTAACCTCTCCTTGGGTTTCCAAAGCAATCTATGGAAGTAGATTGCCCCACCTTCCTTCCAAGGAGTGGCTGGTGCAGTTGAACTGCCAGCCTTCTGGTTAGCAGTCAAATGCCTTAGGCACTACGCCACCAGAGCTCCTATTTCCCATTTAGGCAATGTGATATTTTCATAGACTGAACCAACAAATTCACAAAGTATCTAGAGGAATGTGCATGTTGAATTGGAAAGTCATTTTGGCAACTATGACCAATTCTGTGTTCTTTCTATGATCTGGGTTAGATTAAAGCCCATTATGTGAGGTTAGGCCAACAATCCAGGGGGGAAGCCACAGACTACCATGTGTGGCTCATTTAAAGGTAATGTTGTAGTTAAAAGTAGTACTGGGTACAAGACTATCATTTAACATAGAAGATACTGACTTTTCACACCCAGATCTTGGAGAAGGGTGAAAGATCCACCATTTAGTAAAATTGCTGGCACTAGCAATTTGGCTAATTTAATAAATGCATTTTCTCTCTAAACATTAGCACAAATTGTTTAGGAACAGAATAAGGCTTAAATGGACTTTCATGTTGAATAAAACTAACAGGGAACAAGACCACAGGTATATAAGGTTAATAATATGAGGATAGCTACAAGTAGTAAGCAAAGTTCATAAAATTTAGCAAGATGCATGAAGTCTTGCTCCATGAGTTTGGGGCTAGCTGTCTATTTCCATATTCATCTGCTTCTGGGTGACCTCAGGGTAGGTGAAATTGGAGGTTACCTGCTGATGTACTTGTCTAATGATTGGGAAGTATTTAACTTGACTTATTAATATCCATGGTATGATGATGTTGAGTTTAGCTGTGCACTGGTTGGTTAGCAATACCTGAAATGGTCCTTTCCAGTGGGCTTCTAAAGATTTGAAGCTGAATTCCTTCCAGTAGACTAGATCTCCAGGTTGTAGGCTGTGGTCAGATAAGTCAGGAGCCTCAAGATGTCAATGAAGGATTGTTCTACCTATGAGACACAAGCTTGAGAATAGGCTGTCAGTCTTTTGCAATATATAATAATATCTGTGTTACCAATCTTACACAAACTTACACTGTGGATCAGTGTAAGTAATGTGACTTAAGAGCATAGGTCTTCCAGTGACTATTTCATGAGGATAAAACGTGTTTTCCAGAAGAAGACCTAAGATTTGATAACACTAAAGGAAGTACTTTAAGCCACAGCAGTGCTAGACTCGCAATTAATCTGTTGTTTAATAATCTGATTGGGATCTACTAATCCAGAGGACTGAGGGTGATTGGGAATATGCAAAAATGGTGTGATTGGAAAGATTTTGTAAATTTCTTTAATAGCCTGTCCAGTAATGTGGGTTCCTCTGTCACCATGGAGTGTGGTATGTGTACACCATGATGGTATGACATTCTCTAGAATCTTCTTAGCCACAAATATGGCAATTGATTGGTGAACAGGATAAACTTCAAACCAATGGGAATATGTACAAATTGTTACTAAGACAAATTTGTATCCCATAGAAGGAGGAAGTTGAATTAAATCTGCCATTCCACACTGAAATGTGCACATAAGATATACACAACAGAGGCAAATACTAGTGCATGCACAATACTGTATTACCACTAACACCAAACACCAAGCTATAAATATATAGACAGGTGAAAAGACCAGGTGGGGATAGGTGAACAGGAATATACCCTAGACCAAAGATAGATTTGGCTAAAGACAATCTTACACATGCACTTGTGCTACAAAATTAGCCACATCCATTACAGAAGTAATGTGGTGCTGGCGAAGAATGCTGAAAGTACCATGGACTGCTAAAAGAACTAACAGATCTGTCCTGGAGGAAGTGCAGCCAGAATGCTCCTTGGAAGCAAGAATGGCCAGACTTCGTCTCACCTATTTTGGTCATGTTGTCAGAAGGGACCATTCCCTGGAGAAGGATGTCATGCTTGGTAGGGTGGAGGGTCGACGAAAGAGGGGGAGGCCTTCAACGAGATGGATTGATACGGTGGCTGCGATGATGGGCTCGAGTATAGCAGGGATTGTGGGGCTGGTGCGGGATCGGGCAGTGTTTCGTTCTGCTGTGCATGGGGTCGCTATGAGTCGGAAACGACTCGACGGCACTTAACAACAACAACAACATTACAGAAGCAACAGAAGACAGAGTTCAAGTAACTTCTCAGAGACAACCAAACACCTTGAGAGAGAGAATCATCAGGACTGCAGACTTGGGACCATACTCTTGGGGGACATTCATGCTCAATTGGCACAACAAAGTACTTAAAAATCTTGTTCTAGGGGACTTACAGTAAGATGGAGGAATAGGCAGACAAGCTACACAGACCCTCTTCAACAAAGAAAAAAACCAATTACACAGATATGGAAGATAATCCTGTAGTCCTGAGCTTTGAAAAGAAGGATGTAGAACAGAAGTAGATTAACACCAATAAGTAGAAGAACCTGAATGAAAACAGAGAGTAAGGAGACAAATGAACCTGCAGACTGTCAGATATCCTGATGACATGGACAGTCTGAATATGTCCAAGTGGTATTAGGACTTGAGAAATAACCTAAAATTCACCCCTACTCACCAAGGGCTGCATGGGTGACTGCACTGGTGGTTGATGACTTAAAGGAGACAAACTGAACTGTGGACTTTTGGCTGTACAGAGGGCACAGTAATTGTGAAAGTTTACAAGTGACAACAATTTTGGATATTTAAAGTGACAGCATTCTCATTCAGATCCAGGAACCTAAGAAGAGGCTGTGTTTGTCAATGACAGCATAGACATATGTGAAGCTGACAAGTGGAAAGGAGACAGGTGGTGAGTGCATAAGTGCTGCCAACCAGCTAATAGAGTAGCTCAGTACCCTGCTTACTTAGATAACTTATAAAGAAAACAAAAATCTTGGGTGAAACACTCCAATATACAATCACCAATTAAATACAAACACAAAAACATCATAATGTCTCAGAAACAACAGACCATCACATCCACACAAAGAAGCAAGATAAACCAGGAGAAACAAGGGACCAGGATATAGACCCAGAACACGTCCCTGAGGAAGAAGCAGCATTGGAACTCTCTGATAAGGAATTCAAAAGAATTATATTTAAATACATGAAATAGATTGAGAAACAGATCAAAGAAAATATGATAAAATTGAGGAAAACACAAAGAAAAGCCTAGAACAACTTCAGAAGACAATAATAGAAAAAAATGACAAAATAAATGAGAAATTAGAAGTGATACAAAATATACAGATAGAAATTGAGAAGATTAATACTAATTTTTCAGAAATGGATAACACATTGAATGCACAAAGGAGTAGAGTTGAATCAATGAAAGACAGAATTAGTGAGATTGAAGATAAATACCACACTACTTCTTTGGAAAGGGATCAGTCAGAAAAAAAGATCAAAACAAAATGAAGAAAGCCTAAGGTTCATGTGGGTTACCATCAAAAAGAATAACCTTCATGTGACTGGAATTCCAGAACAGGAAGAGATAAATAAAACCAAAAAAAAAAATTGTCAAGGATTTGTTTGAAGAGAAGTTCCCTGACATGATGAAAGATGAGAATATATCCACTCAAGAAGTCCAACGAACCCCAAACAGGATAGACTCAAAAACAAAATCACCAAGACATATTATCAAACTCACCAAAACCAACGACAAAGAAAGAACCCTGAAAGCAGCTCGGGAAAAAAGGAAAAGTTACATACAAAGAGCAACCAATAACACAAGGTATGATTTCTAAGCTGAAAGCATGCAGGTGAGAAGGCAATGGAATTGTATATATAAAACCCTGAAAGAAAAAAATTTCCAATGAAGAATTATATATCCAACTAAATTGGCCCTCAAATATGATGGTGAAACATTTTCAGATAAACAGAAATTAAGGGAATTTGTTAAAACCAGACGAACCTTACAAGAGAGGTAAAGGCAGTCCTTTGAACAGAGAACCAACAACAGCAAATGAAAACTGTTCATTAACACACATGATGACATAACTCAGAAACCAACCCAATTATGGAAGCATCCAAAGTAAATAAGTTTACAAGATTGTAGACAGGGAGCCAGAGACATCAGTTGACAAATGAGGACAACTACAAACTAAAAAGATGGAATAAATTGTGTAGTTACAGAACTTCTAAATAGCGAGGAAATGAAGACAATTGCAAGATAAAATGGACTGTTCTAAACTTGGGAAGAAAATTATAAATCATAGGGTAACCTCAAAGAAAAATGATAAACCTTGATATCAAAATAAAAAGAGAACAAGAACAAATATTTAGCAATTACTAAAACAATAGCAACAAAGGAACTGATAAAACAATTCAGAAAATTATATGGAACAAAGAAATCAGCAGCACCATGAAAAAAACACATAAGAATATGACAGCAACAAATACATGTTTGTCAATAATTACACAGAATGTCAATGGATTAAATGCACCACTCAAGAGAGAGAGAATTGCAGACTGCATCAGAAAATATAACCCATCAATATGCTTTCTACAAGAGACACACCTTAAAGACAAAAATAGATTAAAAAGCAAAGGTTAGGAAAAGATATATCAAGCAAATGACAACCCTAAAACAGCAGGATTAGCAATATTAATTTCTGATAAAATTGACATTAAGACAAAAACCACCATAAGAGACAAGACAGGACATTACATAATGATTAAAGGATCAACTGAACAAGAGGACATAACAATAACAAATATCTATGCACCCAATGAAAGAGGCCCAAAATACATAAATCAGATTTTAAGACAATTGAAAAGACAAACAGATGACTCCACAGTCATCTTTCAATCACAGATAGAACAACTGAAAAGAAATTCAACAAATACACAGAAGAACTAAACAGTACAATCCACCAGCTTCACCTTATAGACATCTACAGAGGACTTCACCTAACAACAGCACAATATACCTTCTCTTCCAGTGCACATGAAAAATTCTCAAGAATAGATCATAAGTTAGGCCACAAAGCAAGCCTTCATAAATTTAAAAACATTGAAATACTGCAAAGCATCTTCTCAAATCACAATGCTATAACATAAGAAATCAATAATAGGAAAATAAATGAAAAAAGAGCAAATGCATGGAAACTGAATAACATCTTCCTAGAAAATAAATGGATAACAGAAGAAATTTTAAAAAAGGAAACTAAAAAAATTCCTTGAATCAAACATAAATGAAAACACAATATACCAAAATCTTTGGGACACAGTAAAAGCAGTGATCACAGGCCAATTTATGCCCACATCAAAAATGACAAAAGAGCCAGAATCAACACCTTAACCCTACATCTCTAACAATTAGAAGAACAGCAAAAAAAAAAACAACTTACAGTCAACAGGAGAAAAAAATAATAAAGATTTGTGCAGAGATAAATGAAACAGAAAATAGAAGGACAATAGAAAAAATCAATAAGACTAGAAGTTGGTTCTTTGAAAAGATTAATAAATGGACAAACCTCTGACAAATTTAACAAAGGAAAAGAGGAAGAGAATACAAATATTATGAATAAGAAACGAATTGGTTGATGTCACAACAGAACCAACAGAATTAAAAGAATAATATCAGGATACTATGAAGAACTATACTCCAACAAATTGGAAAATCCAGAAGAAATGGACAGATTTCCAGAAACATACCACTTACCTAACTAACACAGACTGCAGTGGAAAATTTGAACAGACCCACAACAAAAGAAGACATTTAACAGATCATATTAAAAAATACCAAAAAAAAAAAAAAAGAGCCCTGACCCAGATGATTTCACTGGAAAATTCTACAGCACATTAAGAGGAAAAACTGACACCAATCCTACTCAAACTACTCAAGAACACAGAAAAGGAAGGAATCCTCCTAAATTCAATT
The DNA here is from genome assembly GCF_000298275.1 of Orycteropus afer afer. Classification (NCBI taxonomy): domain Eukaryota; kingdom Metazoa; phylum Chordata; class Mammalia; order Tubulidentata; family Orycteropodidae; genus Orycteropus; species Orycteropus afer. The sequence goes on from NW_006922194.1 coordinate 313,552, forward strand.
TATGAAGCAAGCATAACCTTAATACCAAAACCAGGCAAAGATAGCACCAAAAAGGAAAACTACAGACCAATATCTCTCATGAATATAGATGCAAAGATTTTCAACAAAATCATAGGCAATAGGCTCCAACAACATATCAAAAAATAATACATTATGATCAATTGGGGTTCATACCAGGTATGCAAAGATGATTCAACATTAGATAAACAATCAACACCATTCATCACATAAGTAAAACAAAGGAAAAGAACCACATGATCATATCAATTGATGCAGAAAAGGCATTTGATGAAATCCAACACACATTCCTGATAAAAACTCTTAGCAAACAGGAATAGAAGAGACATTCCTCAACATAATAAAGGACACATATGCAAAAACAACAGCCAACATTATTCGCAATGGAGAGAGACTAAAACCATGCCCCTGTGAACAGGAATCAGGCAAGGATGCCCTCTATCATCACTTCCATTCAACATTGTATTGGAAGTCCTAAACAGGCCAATAAGGAAAGAAAGCATTGAACAGCATCAAAATTGGAAAGGAAGAAGTAAAACTATCCCCATTTACTGGTGATATAATCCTATACATAGAAAACCCAAGAGACTCGGCAAAAGCAAAAAAAAAAAAAAAAAAAAAAAAAACCTACCAGAACTAATTGATAGATTTAGCATCCTGGCAGGATCCAAGATCAACATACAAAAATCAGTTGGATTCCTCTATACCAGCAAAAAGATTGCTGAAAAGGAAATCAATACCACTTACGATAGCAACCGAAAAAAAAATGCTTGTAATTAATCTTGCCGGGGACACAAAAGACCTGTAGAAAGAAAACTACAAAACACTACTTCAAGAAACGGTAAGAGATCTGCAAAAATGGAAGAATAAACCATGCTCTTGGATAGGAAGATTCAACACTGTGAAAATATCAGTTCTACCCAAAGCAATCTATACATTCAATGCAATCCCAATCCAGATATTATTGACATTCTTTAAGGATAAGGAAAAAACAATCACTAATTTTATATGCAAAGGAAAGACCTCGGATAAGCAAAGCACTACTGAAGAAGAAAAACAAAGTAGGAGGTCTCACATTGCCAGATCTCAAAACCTACTATACAGCCACAGTAGTCAAAACTGCCTGGTATTATTTCAATGACAGACACATAGACCAGTGAAACATAATTGAGAACCCAGAAATAGATGCATCAACCCATGGTCAACTGATTTTTTACAAAGGGCCGAAAACCATTAGATGGGAAGAGATAGTCTCTTTAACAAATGGTCTGAAAATGATAATTTTCATTTGCAGAAAAATGTAACAAGACCCATACCTTACATCACACAAAAAAAACTAATTCCAGATGGATCAAAGACTTAAATGTGAAACCTAAAACTTTAAAGTCCCTCAACAAATTAATAAGGCAAATTTATGGACACTAATTTATGGCATAAATAGACTGAGAAGCATAACCCGAAATGCACAAACAGCCGAAGATAAATTAGATGAATAGGACCTTGGAGCCTTGTTCTTTGCCAATTCTTTTAGTGCAACTTCAACCTCTTTCTTCAAAACCGTTGGATATTATGCTGAGTGAAGTAGGTCAATATGCCACAGAAGGACAAATATAGTATTAGTTTATTATGGTAAAAACTCAAGGAAAGGTTTGTATATGGAAGGAAACTTTCTTTGTTGGTTACTAGGCATGGGAGCGGAGGGGAGGAAACACTGCAAAAAAAAAAAAATAACCATTGACCTATGTCACTTTAGTTTTGTGTATTTCACTTTGTTGTTGTTGTTAAGTGCGATCGAGTAGTTTCCAACTCATAGCGACCCCATGCACAGCAGAACGAAACACTGCCCGATCCTGCGCGAGCCCCACAATCCCTGCTATACTTGAGCCCATCATTGCAGCCACTGTGTCAATCCATCTCCTTGAAGGCCTCTCCCTCTTTCGTCGACCCTCCACCCTACCAAGCATGACATCTTTCTCCAGGGAATGGGCCCTTCTTACAACATGACCAAAATAAGTGAGACGAAGTCTGGCCATTCTTGCTTCCAAGGAGCATTCTGGCGGCACTTCCTCCAGGACAGATCTGTTAGTTCTTTTAGCAGTCCATGGTATTTTCAGCATTCTTCGCCAGCACCACAACTCAAAAGCACCAACTCTTCTTCGGTCTTCCTTATTCATTGTCCAGTTCTCACATGCATACGAGGCAATTGGAAATATCATGGCTTGTGTCAGGCGCACC
>NW_006922194.1:318154-320344 GCF_000298275.1 Orycteropus afer afer
TTTTAATCCCCTTTCTCCTGCTCTTCCCGCCTGCTACTTTGGGCGTCCCTGAGTTGTCTCTCCTCACCTGTAACCCTGGGGCTGACTGCTCTTCTGTCCGGTTCCTGACTTTTATCCCCTTTCTCCTGCTCTTCCGGCCTGCTACTCTGGGCGGGCCTGAGTTTCCTCTCCTCACCTAATCCCTTCAGCTGTATTTCACTATACATAAATTATATTTCAATAAAATGTATCAAAAAATAAAATATGAGTTCTTGATCATATGCCACCTCCTGAAATGAATAAACATCATCCAATTCTTTTTGGTACTGTGACTCTATGCATTCCTTCCTTCTGTTTTTGATGTTTCATGCATCATTCATTATTTTGTCCATAGAATCTTTCAATATTGCAAGTCAAGGCTTGAATTTTTTCTTCAGTTCTTTCAGCTTGAGAAATGTTGTGTGTATTCTTGCCTTTTGGTTTTCTAACTCCAGGTCTTTGCAGATTTCATTATAATAGCTGACTTTGTCTTCTCAAGCTTCTCTTTGAAATCTTCTCTTCAGTTCTTTTATCTTGACATTTCTTCCATTTTGCTTTAGCTACTCTCCATTCAATGGAAAGTTTCAAAGTCTCTTCTGACATCCATTTTGGTCTTTTCTTCCTTTCCTGTCTTTTTAATGACCTTTTGCTTTCTTCATGGATGATGCTCTTGATGTCATCCCACAATTCCTCTGCTTTTTGGTCATTTGTGTTCACTGCATCAAATCTATTCTTTAGATGGTCTGTAAATTTAGGAGGGATATAATCAATGTCATATTTTTCTCTTGTGGACTTGTCTTCGGCTTCAACTTGAACTTCCCTATGAGCAACTGATGGTCTGTTCTGCAGTCAACTTCCAGCCTTGTTTTGGCTGATGATATTGAAATCCATCACCTCTTTCAACAGATGTAGCTGATCTGATTCCTGTGTACTTCATCTGGTGAAGTCCACATGTATAGCTGTCATTTGTTTCATGAAAAAAAGTATCTACAATGAATAAGTCATTGGCCTTGCCAAAGTCTATCATGTGATCTCCAGCATTATTTCTGTCACCAAGGCCATATTTTCCAGTTACTGGTGATTCTTCCTTGTTTCCAACCTTTGCATTCCAATCACCAGTGATAATCAACACCTCTTGATTACATGTTTCATAAATTTCAGACTGCAGAAGTTGGCAAAATCTTTAATTTCCTCATCTTTGGGTTTGGTGTTTGGTGCATAAATTTCAATAATAGCACTATTAACTGGTCTTCCTTGGAGGTATATAGACATTATCCTATCACTGACAGCATTGTACATCAGGATAGATCTTGAAACATTCTTTGTGATGATGAATGCTATGCATTTCTCTTCAATTTATCATTCCTGGCATAGTAGATCATGTGGTTGTGTGATTCAAAATGGCCAAAACCAGTCTATTTCACCTCACAAATGCCTAAGATATCAACCTTTATGCATTCCATTTTATTTTTTACAATTTCCAATTTTTGTAGATTCATACTTTGTACATTCCATATTACAATTACTAATGTATGATTGCAGCTGTTTCTTCCCATTTTGAGTAATGCCACTTCAGAAAATGGAGATCCCAAAAGCTTTACTCCATCCACACAATTAAGGCTGGCTCTATTCTGAGGAGGCAGTAATTCCCCAGTCATATTTTGAATGCCTTCCGACTTGAGGGGCATATCTTCTGGCACTATATGGGGCAATGTTTCAGGACTATTCATTAAGTTTTCCAGTAATATATCAGACAGTGTTTCACTGCTACTCATAAGGATTTCCCTGGCCAATTCTTTGAAAAGTGGATGGCCCCTTCCGTCTTCCTAGTCTGTCTCAGTCAGGAAGCTCTGCTGAAACCTGTCCACCATGGGTGATCCTGCTGATATTTGAAATACCGGTAGCATAGCCTCCAGCTTCACAGCAACACATAAGCTGCCACAGTATGACAAACTGACAGATGAGTGGTGGGTATAGTGAAACAAATCAATTTAACTAACAGTTAAAGAAGACAATTTCAAAACATCTAGGAAACAACATACAACCACAAATATAAATAAATAAAATAACAGAACAAGACAACAGAAATAAAAGTCCAGGCTAAATAATTATTTATCATGGGAGAACAAGCAATAGAACTATCTGAAAAGAAATTCAGAAGGTATATATATA
>NW_006922194.1:320444-337992 GCF_000298275.1 Orycteropus afer afer
TATATTTATATGATTCTCAAAGAACTCAAGGAAACCATAAATAGAATCAACAAGAAGACAGACAGTGCCATGGAATAATTCAGGAAAACCATTCATAAACAAAATAACAAGATAAATTCACAATTAGAACTCATACAAAAACAGCAGTTAGACATCCAGAAGATAAGCACTAAAATTACAGAGATAGACAACACAGTGGAAGGACAAAAGAGTAGACTAGAGCTCTAGAATGCATTTCCCAACCAAAAGACAAATCCCTTGTTGCCAGCCTATATGAAAAAAAATCAGAACAATGATTTAAGAGAAATGAAGAACCTAAGAGTTATATGGATGATATGAAAAGAAGCAACATAGAAGATGGGGGGGGGGTCAGAGAAAATTGTCAAAAACTTCATAACAGAAAAATTCCCCCATATCACAAAGGAAGAAAAGATGTCTGTCCAAGAAGCTCAATGAATCCCATACAGGATAGATCCCAAGCAAAAGTCACCAAGGCATATCATAATCCAACTCTCTAAAACCAAAGATGAATAAAGAATCTTGGGAGCAGCTTGGGAAAAATGAAATGTCACTTACAATGTACAACCAATAATACTAAATTCTGATTTCTCAATAGTAACCATGCAGGCAAGAAGGCAATGTGATGCATATATAAAACACTGAAGGAGAAGAACTTCCAACTATGAATTATATATCCAGCCAAAATTGTTCCTCAAATATGAAGATGAAATCAAGACATTGCCAGACAAACAGAAATTCAGGGAATTTGTGAAAACCAGACCAACCCTACAAGAAATGCTAAAGGGAGTCCTTATGATAGAGAACCCACAACAGAGAACAACAAATTAAAATCAGGACACTTGACATCAACAATTAAAAAACAAATCAGAAAAAGATGCTCAAAATAAGCTCATAATATAATGTACACAGTGGGAAAAAAAAAGGGAATCAATCTGCAGAAGACATCAAAAGCAAAGCAAATGGAAGGAATAAAAGCTTTAATTACAAAACTTACAAATGGAGAGGAAGACAGGATGATGTCTTTATAGAACTGACTGTTCCAAAGTTAAGGAGATAAGAATTTACTTCAGGATAACCACAAAGAAAAGTAACAATCCCCCTCAGCAAACTCAGAAAGAAGAAAAAACATGGGCTTAGTAAGCACAAAACCAACAATGATGAAGAAAAGAAAAGAAAGACCTGAAAATAAAATGAGCTCAGCACAGAAAAATATTTGTAACAAAGAAATCACCAATAACACAACAACAACAAAAAAAAAAAAAACAATAGAATGACAGCAATCAATTCATACCTATCATTAATTATACTCAATGTGAATGGACTAAATGCACCAGTCAAGAGAGAGAGTGGCAGATTGGATAAGAAAAAAAGACCTACCAATATGTTGCCTACAAGAGACCCACCTTAGACACAATGATAAAAACAAATTAAAAATTAAGAGGTGGAAAAAAATATACCAAGCTAATGGCAACAAAAAAAAGAGCAGGAGTGGCAATAAATTTCTGATAAAATAGACTTCAAGGTGAAAAACAGCATAAGGGACAAAGAAAGTCATTATATGATACTAAAAGGATCAATTGACCAAGAATACATCACCATAATTAATACCTATGCATCCAATGAAAATGCTATAAAATACATAAAACAAATATTAACTGAATTGAAAGGAAAAATAGACAACCCTATAATAGTAGTAGGAGAGTTTAACATACCACTTTCAAGGAGGGATAGGACAACTAGAAAAAAAACTCAAAAAAGATACAAAAGAACTCAACAACATAATCAACCAACTTGACCTCATAGACATATAGAGAACTCTCCACCCAACCAAAGCACAATACACCTTCTTCTCCAGTGCCCATGGATGATTCTCCAGAATAGACCATATGTTAGGACACAAAATAAGCCTCAATAAATTCAAAAACATTGAAATACTACAAAGCATTTTTTAGATCACAATGCTACAATTTTAGAAGTCAGAATAGGAAGATCAAGGAAAAATGATCAAATATGTAGAAAATGAATAATACATTGCTCAAAAACTACTGGATAACAGAAGAAAAGAAGTATGAAAGAAAAAAAATTCTGGAAACAAACAACTTACCAAAACCTTTGGGACAGAGCAAAAGCAATACTCAGAGGTCAAGTTATAGCAATAAACGCACAAATCAAAAAGCAGGAAAGAAACAAAATCAACACTCAAACACAACTTCAACAATTAGAAAAATCAACAAAAGAAACCTACAGTATACAGAAGTAAAGAAATAATAAAAATCAGAGAAGAAATAAATGAAGCAGAAAACAAACAAAAAAAAACAATGGAGAAAATCAACAAAATAAGAAGGTGATTCTTCAAAAAGATTAACAAAACTGACATAGCACTGGCAAATTTAACAAAGGAAAAGAAAGGGAGGGTGCAAATAACATGACTAATAAACAAAAATGGTGACATCACAACAGAACCAACCAAAATAAAACAGATAATAACAATATTATGAAGAACTGTACTCCAACAGATTTGAGAACCTAGAAGAGATGGACAAATTTCTAGAAACAGAAGATCTACCTAAACTATCCCAGTTGGAGACTGAATACTTGAAGAGACCCATAACAAAAGAAGAATTTGAGCAGGTCATAAAAAATTCCCACCAAAAAAAAAAAAAATAGTCCTGGCCCAGACGGTTCCCTGGAGAATTTTACCAAACATTCAGGGAAGAGTTGACATCTGTACTACTCAAACTATTTCAGGGCATAGAGAAAGACAGAATACTCCCAAATTCGTTTTATGAAGCTAGCATAACACGGATACCAAAACCAGAGGAAGACCACTAAAAAGGAAAATTACAGACCAATATACCACATGAATATAGCCTCAAAAATCTTCAACAAAATCCTACCCAACAGACTCCAACAACATTTTCAAAAAAATAATACCTCATGACCAAGTTGGATTCATACCAGGTATGCAAGGATGGTTCAACATCAGAAAAGCAATCAATGTGACAAATAAATATTACTTATAATAATCAAACAGTTAGGCTGAGCTCCAGTTACTCAGCAGAAACCATGCAGGCAAGAAGGCAATGGGACAGCATATATAAAACACTGAAGGAAAAGAACTTCCAACCAAGAATCCTATATCCAGCCAAATTGCCCAACAAATATGAGGGCAAAATCAAAGCATTCTCAGACAAACAGAAATTAAAGGATTTTGTGAAAATCAGACTAACCCTACAAGACATGCTTAAGGAAGTCCTTCCAATAGAGAACCCACAACAGAAATCAACAAAACCATGACACACTAAAACCAAATCAGAAATAGAAACTCAAAATAAGTCAATAAAAATCAAGGAAACCAATCTGTACACAGCAACAGCAACTAACCTATTAAAGCGAATAAAACTTCCAGGTACAAACTTCCAAATGGAGAGGAAAACAGGACAATGTTCTCATAGAACACACTGTTCTAAAAACGCAGAGGCAAAAAAATGTACTCCAAGGTAACCACAGAAAAAAATAACAATCCCACTAAGCAAATCCAGAAGAAAGGAAAATATATGGGTTTAATAAGCACAAAACCAACAATAAAGAAGAAAAAAGGGAAAGCACTTGACAACAAATCAAAATCAGCACGGAAAAGTATATGGACCAAGGAAACATCAAGAACATGACAAAAAGCACAATAGAATGACAGCAATCAATTCACACCTATCACTAATTACACTCAACGTGAATGGACTAAAGTCACCAATCAAGAGAAAGAGAATGGCAGACAAAATAAGAAAAGAAAACCCATCAATATGCTGCCTCCAAGAGACCCACCTTAGACACAAAGATAAAAACAAATTAAGAGTTAAGGGCTGGAAAAAAATATACCAAGCTAATGGAAACCAAAAAAGAGCAGGAGTGGCAATATTAATTTCTGACAAAATAAACTTTAAGGTGAAAAACAACATAAGAGACAAAGAAGGATGGTGCTGAAAGGGTCAATTGACAAAGATGTTATGATAATAAATATTCATGCACCCAATGAAAGTGCTCCAAAGTACAAGAAGCAAATATTAATTGAATTAAAAGGGACAATAGACAACTCTACAATAGTAGTAGGAGACTTTAACACACCACTTTCAAGGACAGATCAACTAGAAAAAAGCTTAACAAAGATACAGAAGAACTCAACAACACAATCAACCAACTTGACTTCATAGACATATAGAACATTCCACCTAACAAAAGAACAATTCAAATTCTTCTTCAGTGCACATGGTTCCTTCTCCAGAATAGATCATATGTTAGGACATAAAATAAGCCTCAATAAATTCAAAAACACTGAAATAATAGAAAGCATCTTCTCGGACCACAATGCTATAAAATGAGAAATTAATTAATAGGAAGATCAAGGAAAAAAATCAAACATGGAAGATGAACAATTCACTTCTCAAAAACTACTGGGTAATAAAACAAATAAAAACTGAAATAAAAAATTCCTATAAACAAACTAGAAATGAAGATACATCATACCAAAACCTATGGGACACAGCAAAAGAAGTACACAGAGGTCAGTTTATAGCAATAACTGCACAAATCAAAAAAGAGGAAGGAAACAAAATCAACACTGTAATTCAACAACTCCAACAACTAGAAAAAGAACAACAAAATAATCCTACAGTATCTAAAAGTAAGGAAATAATAAAGATCAGAGCAGAAATAAATGAAACAGAAAGCAAAACAAAACAAAACAAAAACAATAGGGAAAATCAACAAATCAAAAAGCTGGTTCTTCGAAAGATTAACAAAATCGACAAACCACTGGCAAATCTAACAAAAGAGAAGATGCAAATTACAAGAATAGTAAACAAAAAGGGTGTCATCACAACAGAACTAACTGAAATTAAAAAGATACTGACAGAGTATTATGAAAAACTGTACTCCAACAGATTTGGGAACCTAGAAGAGAGGGACAGGTTTCTAAAATCACAAAACCTACCTAAACTATCCCACTCAGAGATAGAATACTTCAACAGACCTATAACAAAAGAAGACATTGAACGGGTCATAAAAAAATTCCCCACAAAGAAAAGTCCTGGCCCTGGTTACTGGAGAATTTTACCAAATATTCAGAGAAGAGTTGACACCTATGCTACTCAAGTGTTTCCAAAGCATAGAAAAATATGGTATACTTCCAAACTCATTTTATGAAACAAGCATAACACTAATACCAAAACCAGGGAAAGACACCACTGAAAAGGAAAACTACAGACCAATATCCCTCATGAACATAGATGCAAAAAGCTTTAACAAAGAAGGGCTGTTTATGCACAGGGAGACAGTTCAGGGGGCAGGAGTGCATGGAGGGATGGACACAGGGAAGAGGTAACTATCAGAGGAAGTGAGAGAGGAGCTGTTAACAGCATTGGGGTAAATTTTAGTCAATATTATGAGACAACATGTGTGTGAACTGCTGTATGGAAAGTGAATTTGCTTTGCAAACTTTCACCCAAATCACAATTTAAAGAGAGAGAGAGAGAATCTTTAAGAAAACCCTAGCCATCAGAATCCAACAACCTATCAAGAAATTAATACACCCGGACCAAATGGGATTAATACCAGGTTTATAAGTGTGGTTCAACAGTCAGTGTAATCCACCACATAAACAAAACAAAACAAAAGAATCATATGATTATATCAATTGATGCAGAAAAGGCATTTGATAAAATCCAACATCCATTCCTGTTCAGAACTCTCAGCAAAATAGGGATGGAAGGGAAATTCCTCAACATAATAAAGGGTATACATGCAAAGCCAATGGCCAACATCATTATTAATGGAAAAAGACTCAGGCATTCCCCTTATGAATGGGAACCAGACAGGGATGCTCTCTATCACCACTTCTATTTAACATTGTATTGGAAGTCCTGGCCAGGGCAATAAGGCAAGAAAGAGAAATAAAAGGCATACAAATTGGCAAAGAGGAACTAAAACTATCTCTATATGCGGATGATGTGATCCTGTGCATAGAAAACCCACGGGGCTCAATAAAAAAAACTACTGGAACTAATAGAGAGGTTCAGCAAAGTGGCAGGATATACAGTCAACATACAAAAATCAGTTTGATTTGTCTACACCAACAAAGAGTCCTCTGATAAAGAAATACGGGAAACAATACAATTTACAATAGCTACTAAAAAGTTAAAATATCTAGGAATAAACCTGACCAAAGACACAAAAGACCTATAGAAAGAAAACTATAAAACACTGCTACAAGAGACATCAAGGGCACTACATAAAAGGAAGAACCTATGTTATTCATTGATAGGTAGACTGAGCATTGTGAAAATGTCAATACTACCTAAAGCAATTTAAACATTTAACGCAATCCCGATCTAGATTCCAGCAAAACTTTTAAGGACATGGAAAAACTAATTACTAATTTCATATGGAAAGGAAAGAGACCTCGAATAAGCAGAGCACTTCTCAAAAAGAAAAACAAAGTGGGAGGTCTCACACACCCCGATCTTAAGAACTACTATACAGCCAGAGTAGTCAAAACAGTATGGTATTGGTACAATGATAGACAGATAGACCAACGGAACAGAATAGAAAGTCCAGATATAGACACATCTGTCTATGGACAACTGATCTTTGAAAAAGGTCCAAAACCCGTTAAATGAGGAAGAGACAGCCTCGTTAACAAATGGTGCTGGCAAAACTGGATATCCACTTGCAGAAAAATGAAACAAGACACATACCTCACCCCATACACAAAAACAAACTCAAGCTGGATCAAAGACTTAAATGTAAAACCCAAACTATAAAATTCATCAGAGATAAAATAGGGGCAAATCTGGGAGCCCTAATTTATGGCATAAATAGACTATCAAGCATAATCCAGAATGTGCAGGAGTTAGAAGAGAAGCTAGATGACTGGTACCTATTAAAAATTAAATTCTTGTGTGCATTGAAAGACTTCATCAAAAGGGTAAAAAGAGAAGCTGCAGATTGGGAGCAAATATTTGCCTATGACATATCTGATAAAGGACTTATCTCCAAAATCTATAGAAAACTTAAATAGTTCAACACCAAAAAGACAAATAAACCAATTCACAAATGGGCAAAAGACTTGAACAGACACTTCACCAAAGAAGATATATAGACAGCCAGCAAACACATGAAAATTGCTCCCAATCATTAATCATTAGACAGGTAGGTGCAAATGAAAAACATAGTGAGATATCATCTCACCCCAGCAATAACAGCAAAGTTCAATGGGTTAGAAAATAACAAATGCTGGCCAGGTTGCAGAGAGATTGGAACTCTTGTGCACTGATGGTGGGATTGTAAAATGGTACAGCCATTGTGGCAAACGGTATGGCGTTTCCTTAGAAAACTGAAAATAGAAGTACCATTTGACCCAACAATTCCATTACTAGGAATATATCCTAAAGAGGTGAGAGATAGCACACGGACAGACATATGTACACCTATGTTCATCGCAGCGCAATTCACTATAGCAAAGAAATGCAAACAACCTAAATGCCCTTCAACGAATGAGTGGATAACCAAATTATGGTACATGCACACAATGGAATACTATGCTATATTAAAGAACAATGAGGGATACACGAAACATCTCACAACATGGATGAACCTGGAGGACATTATGCTGAGTGAAATAAGTCAATAGCAGAAAGACAAGTTCTGTATAAGCCCATTACTGTAAAAAGACAAAGAAGGGTTTGCTTGGGAAAGGGAACTCACTTTGTAGGATACTGGGATGGGGAGGGAAGAAGAGGGATTAATTTCAGGCTAGTTGGGACCCACACACTGATGAGTGTAAGGGGAGGAATATACAGAAAGGATCTGTGAACACCATGATGACTTTGGGAAATGGAAGGACACTGAATTGTGCACATAAGAGATAGATGACAGCTACTAATACCAACCAATGTGTCCACAATGCTACATTGCCATTAACATCAAACACCAGGCTACAGAAAAACACATAAACACCTGAGATGATTACATGGGGGTCAGTGAACAGAAGTATATTCTAGACCAAGGATAGATTCAGCTGAGGTTAATCTTGCACAGACATCAGTGATACAAAATACCTGCAATCCTTACAGAAACAATAGAAGACAGACATAGAGTAATCCCTCACAGACAACCAGACACTATAGGAGAGAGATCCAATAGATCTACTGTCTCAGGACCATAGAACTGGAGGGCACCAGACTCAATTGGCACAACAAAAAACATAAAAGCCTTGCTCCACCTCCTACATTGGTGAGTAGCAACCGGGGTCTTCAAAGCTTTCAAGTGGACATCTAAGATGTAACTAATGGTCTTCTAGCGTCGGAAGTGAAGAAGAGTGCAAAAAAAAGGACAATTGGAAACAATCAGCCCTAGGACACGATGGCTCTTGAGGCCAGAAAAACTAGATGGTGCCTGGCTACCAATGCCACCACCCAGGAAAGGATCAAATCTGGAGATCCTGGATAGAGTGGGAGGAAAAACGTGGAAGAAAATCCAAAAACTAAATAATGACCAGAATTACTGGTCAGATTAAATCTGATGAGATCCCCAATACTATGGCTCTGAAATACATTCTGCACTGGAATAAAATGCACCCCCAAGGGCTAGCTCTCAACCCAATAGTTTACAAGATGTACACGCAGACAACCCAACCCAAGATGATGCACCCACATACTCTATGGTGATAAATCCCTTACACCATTAGACCACAGGGCACCAGAGGACCAACATTCAGATTGAAGAAATGCAGGACAAACAGGAGTGCATAAATATGAGAGGGACAGGTGGAGGGTTACAGAGTAGGGAGGGGAGGAGACTGGGTTAGGGTTGGACATGGTAAATGGGGAGTGAAACAAAATGTACATGTAATATTTAATGTAAAACAAACTAAAAAAAAAGATGTCGGAATAGGTAGACTAGCTACACAGATGCTCTTAAACAAAGAAATGAGAAACCAATTGAAACAGATATAGTAGATAATCCAGGAACTCTGAGCTTTGAAAGGAAGAATAAAGTGGATTAAATAACAACTAGTAAAATAATCAGGAGCTCAGGTAGCATAGTGCCTAAGGCGCTTGACTGCTAACCAGAAGGTTGGCAGTTCAAACCCACCAGCCACTCCTCAGAAAGAAGATTGGGCAATCTACCTCCATAATGATACTAACTCAGAAACCCAAGGAGGGGTTGCTATGAGTTGGGTCTGCCTTGATGACAAATAACAACAACAACAACAGTAGAAGAACCTGAATGAAAACAATGAATAAGGAGACAGACAGAGTTGCAGATAGTCAGCTATCCTATCAGACCAGCCAGTTTGAATATTTACAAGTGGCAGGACTTCTAGGTAAGACGGTGGAATAGCCAGAAAGACTGCACAGACCCTCTTCAACAAAGAAAAGGGGAACAAATTAACACAGATACAGAAGATAATCCTGGACCCCAAGCCTTGAAGGGAAGGGTACAGAAGTGGACTAAACTCCAACTAGCAGAAGAATTGGCAGGAAAACATCAAAAAAGGAGAAATATGGACTGAAATCTGGCAGCGATCCTGAGGGATTCTGAGGGCACAGACAGCTTGGAGATTGCCGAGTGGTGATAGGACCTAAGAATGAACCCAAAAATCAGCCGTGCTAGCCACTGACTGCATGGAGGACTGCTTTTTTGGCTGGGGAATAAAAGGGGAAGCAGCAGCGAAGAGGAAGGCAGGCTGAGTTGTGGACTTTTGCCTGTCTGGAGGGTGCAGCCATTTTGAATGCTTAAAAGCAGGTTGACCATTTTGGATATTTAAAGCGACAACGTTCTCCCAGTTCTACTGCAACTTCACTTTCTGAGTGAGAGCCTCCACCTCCTTCTCCACCAATGTGACAATGATAAAAAAACCACCAAGAAGAGCCTGAATCATCCTTGGCTGCTCTTCAAAACAGTTATCAGAGATCTAAATACAACAATGCCATGATATCTCAGAGACAACAGAACAATGCAATCCCAATCCAAATCTCATCAATATTCTTCAAGGATATGGAAAAAAACAATTGTTAACTTTATATGGAAAGGAAAGAGACCTTGGATAAGCAAAGCACTATTGAAAAAGAAGAACAAAGTAGGAGGTCTCACACTGCCTGATCTCAAAACCTACTATTCAGCCACAGTAGTCAAAACTGCCTGGTATTGGTTTAATGACAGACACATAGAGCAATGGAATAGAATTGAGAACCCAGAAATAGATCCATCAACCTATGGTCAGCTGATCTTTGACAAAGGGCCGAAATCCATAAATGGGGAAGAGAACATTTGTTTAATAAATGGTGTTGGCAAAACTGGATATCCATTTGCAGAAAAATGAAACAAGATCTGTACTTCACACCATACACAAAAACTAATTCCAGATGGATCAAAGATTTTAATGTCAAACTTATAACTATAGAGCTCCTCAAGGAAAAAGTAGGGGCAAATTTAGGGGCCCTAACATATGAAATAAATAGACTATCAAGCATAACTCAAAATGCACAAAAAGCAGAAGAGAAACCAGATGATTGGGACCTTCTAAAAATTAAATTTTTATGTGCTCCCAAAGACTTCTCCAAAAGAGTCAAAAGAGAATGTACAGATTGGGATAAAATATTTGGCAATGACATATCTGACAAGGGACTTATCTCTAGAAGTTATAGAAAACCCCAACACCTCAATAACAAAAGCACAAAAAATCCAATTAAAAAATGGGCAGAAGACATGAATAGACACTTCACCAAACAGGATATTCAAGCGGCCAAAAAATATATGAAGAAATGCTCAGAGTCATTAGCTATTACAGAGATGCAAATCAAAGCAATGAGATACCATCTTGCTCCAGCACTAGTGGTAAAGTTCAACAAGACAGAAAACAACAAAGGCTGGCAAGGATGTGGAGAGATTGGGACTCTCGTACACTGCTGGTGGGACTGTAAAATGATACAACTACTGTGGAAAGCAGTATGGTGATTCCTTCAAAAGTTGGAATCAGAAATACCATTTGACCCAGCCATTCCATTACTAGGTAAATATCCTAAAGAAGTGAGAGCCATGACAAGGACAAACATATGCATACCCATGTTCATCGCAGCACTATTTACAATAGCCAAAAGATGGAAACAATCTAGGTGTCCATCAACTGAGGAATGGATAACCAAATTATGGTACATAAACACAACACTAAAGAATAATGTAAAATCTGAAAAACACTGCACAACGTGGATGAACTTGGAGGACATTATGCTGAGTGAAATAAGTCAATCACAAAAGGACAAATATTGTATTGGTCTGTTATTGTAAAAGCCAAAGAAAGGTTTATCTATGGAAAGGAATTTTCTTTGTTGGTTATCAGGGGTGGTAGGGTAGGGTAGGGAACATTGTTAGATAGAAAGAGATAAGTATTGATTTGGGTGAAGAGAAGGGCAATGTACTAAATGTTAGTGATCAATATGGTGGCATTGAGGAAGAGACAGACATAGAGAGGTACATGGGAGGTACAAACAACAAAGATGAATCCTTTTGCACATATTTTACTGCATTGTCAGTGATGGCAAACATGGGTATACAGGTGGATAGATGGGTGAACAGGCTGAACTAGTAGGTATGTCTATGAAGCAAGGAGTGTACCCAAGATCATGTATAGGGTTGGCAGAAAATGATCCTATAAGTTTATTTGTACGTCTGAATTCCCAGATGTATAGTTGAGCTGACAAAGGGCAAGGTTGTAGTCACTTCCTGGTCACAGCTAGCTCCCCAGAGGGACCAAGTAGTTCAACCTGGGCTTGGGACCATAGCTGCAGGGGACACTGAGCTCAATTAGCATAACATACTTCACAAAACATTGTTCCACCTCCTACTTTGGCGAGTAGTGAATGGGATCTTAAAAGCTTGCAAGCTGCCATCTAGATGCAACAATGGGTCTCTCCTTGTCCAGAGCAAAGAAGAATGAAGAAAACCAAAAATCCGTGGAAACAATTAATCCTAGCAACTGGTACACCATCCGATCTGCTGCCTATATGACTATGAGACCAGAAGAACTAGATGGTGCCCAGCTACCATGGACAACCACTTGGAAGGGGATCTATGTAGGAGATCCTTGATAGAGAGGGAGAACAATGTGGTACAAAACTCAAATTCATTTGGAGAAAAAAAAAGGGAGAGGGGAACCAGGTTTGCTGGTCCAATAGAGCCTGGTGGAACCACTGAGACTATGGACCTTAGCTGCCCTTCAGGTCTGGAGTCGAACCCGCACCTGTGGCTTCCAGCCAAAAAAAAGACAGGAATATGAGTTGAACATCTACCTGAGGTAGATACATTCCTTGGAGAGAACAATCATGGGAGAAAGAAGGGCTGCTTATGCACAGGCAGACAGCTCAGGGGGCAGGAGTGCATGAAGGGATGGACACAGAAGAGTTAACTATCAGAAGAAAGTGGTGGGGACATGTTGCATTGTGGTGAATTGTGGTCAATGTCATGAGACAAAGTGTGTGTGAACTGCTGTATGGAAAGTGAATTTGCTCTGTAAATTTTCTCCCAAATCACAATAATATATATATATATATATATATATAGAGAGAGAGAGAGAGAGAGAGAGAGAGAGAGAGAATGTGAAAAAAAATTTACAAGTGGCATTAAAATCAGGACAGCAACTTAAGAATTGCCACTGCTCACCAAGTACTGCATGAACAACTGCACTGGTGGCTGACAGCTAGAAAGAAAAACAGCAAATAGGGAGAAAAACTGAGCTGTGGACTTTCAGCTGTCCTGAGGACACAGCTATTTTGAATATTTGTAAGCAGTGTAGCCACTTTGAATAATTCCACACAATGATCTGAGGACAGCACAGGCAACCACACTGGAGGCTTATGACTGTAAAGGTGTGATGTTCCCCTTGTTACTCTGATACCCCACACCCCTTGGTGAATGGAGGTGTGACTATCCCCCTCTTCCACCCATGTTCTAGACTGGAAGGAATTCCATTCCAGTCTGTGTGCCCTGATAGAGCCTGAGTTTAGTGCCCTGACCCCCAAGATTTGTATTTGTTAGTTTTTAAATTATTCTTTTTTTTCTTCTCTTTTTATGCTTTTCTCTTTCTTTCTCCCTCTCTGGTTCTTGGTTTTTTGTTTTTTCCTTCTTGCCATTTCCTCGTTCTCATCTTTTTTCCTTTTCATTATTCCCATCCCATATTTTTCATTTTGCAGTTTTCTCACTTTTTCTTTATGATTCTTTTACTCTTACCCTGGTCTCTTATTCCCCAACCCACAGATTTTGTTAGGGGGCAGTGTTCTCTTTTTCTTTTTATATATCTTTTGCCTTTTTAAAAGTATTTCTTTAGATATTTCTTCTCATTTATTATCTTCTTTATTTTGCCATTGTTTGTTTACATAGGTAATGTTTTTTGTCCTCCTCCTTTTTTTTTTTTTTTTTTTTTGATGGTTTTTAAAAGTGTTTCTTCATCCAACTGAGTGGGAGACAGCAACCATGCCCATATGATCCAATCATACCTGCACCTCCTGCAGCCCACCTACTTAGTAGGGAACAACCAGTACTTGCTTCTGTACCCACTGAACAATTATAGAAAATGGCCAATACCAGCCCAACTCACACTTAACTGCTATTTATGAACAGCTAACAGAGATCTGTGCACACACTCTCATTCTCTATCACATCCACCAGGAGAGAGGTAGTGAGTACCTAAGTGCTGCAAGCTAGTGAACATAGAAGCACAATACCCTGCTGATTCAGATACATATAAACAAACCAAAGAAAAAAGATCTTGGACAAATCATACCAACAAAAAAAGACTGTTGTGGTGGTGGTGGTGGTGTGCTGTCAAGTCGGACCTGACTCATAGTGACCCTCTTTGGGTTTCTGAGGCAGTATCACTACAGAAGTAGATTGCCCCATCTTCCTTCCGAGGAGTGGCTGTTGGGTTTGACCTGCCAGCCTTCTGGTTAGCAGTCAAGTGCCTTAGGCACTACGCTACCAGAGCTCCCATAAAAAGACTAATTAAATATAAATACAACAATGTCACAATGTCTCAGAGACAACAGACCATCACAGTCTACTTGAAGAAGTAAGATAAAGTAGTAGAAACAAGGGACCAGGATACAGATCCATAAAAACTCCCTGAGGAATAAGCAGCATTGGAAATCTCTGATAAGGAATTCAGGACCTCTGGTGGAGTAGTGCTTAAAGCACTTGACTGCTAACCAGAAGGGTGGTGGTTCAAATCCACCAGCCACTCCTTGGAAGGAAGGTTGGGCAATCTAATTCCATAGTGATACCACCTTGGAAACCCAAGAAGCTGTTGCTATGAGTTGGATCCGACTCAATAGCAGGGAGGGATAAGGAATTCGACAGATTTACATTTAGGTACCTTCAATGGATTGAGAGACAGATCAAAGAAAACACTGACAAAAGTAAAGGAAACAGACAAAACTCTAGAACAACTTAGGAAAACAATACAAGAACAAACAGACAAAATAAACAAAAAATTATAAATGATACAAAATCTAGAAGCCCAGAAGATAAAAACTAAAATTTCAGAAATAGAGAACATATTGAATGGACAAAGGAGTAGAATCTAATCAATGGAAGATAAATTTAGTGAGATTGAGGACCCATACCTCAATACTGCTTTGGTACGGGACCAATCAGAAAAAAAGATCAAAACAAAATGAAGAAAACCTAAGATTTATGTGGGATACAATCAAGAGGAAGAACTTACATGTAATAAGAATTCCAGAACAAGAAGAGACAAATAAAACCACAGAGAAAACTGTCAAAGATTTGGTGGAAGAAAATTTCCCTAATATGATGAAAAATGAGAATATAACCATTCAAGAAGTTCAAAGAGCCACAAACAGGATAGACCCCATAGGAAAAGCACCAAGACACATCATAATCAAACTCACCAAAACTCAAAGACAAAGAAAGGACCCCAAAAGCAGCATGGGAAAAAGTAAAAGTTACCTATAAAAGGCATCCAATAAGACTAAGCTCAAATTTCTCAGCAGAAGGTATGCAGGCAAGGAGGAAATGAGATAATACATATAAAACACTGAAAGAAAAAAATTTTCAGCCAAGAATTATATACCCAGCAAAATTTTCACTCAAATATAATGTTAAATTAGGACATTTCCAGATAAATAGAAATTAAGGGAATTTATTAAAATCAGACCAACCTTACAAAAGATTATAAAGGGAGTCCTTAGGACAGACAACCAACAACAGCAAACAACAGCCAATGATCAACACACATGATGACATAACTCAGGAACCAACCCAGTTATACACATATCCAAAGTAAAATAATCTTACAAGACTGAAAACAGAGAACTGGAGGCATCAATTGGTAACTGAGGATAACTGCGAACAAAAAAGTGGGAATAATAATATAGTTACAGAACTTCTAAATGATGAGGAAGTCAAGACAATTGCAAGATAGAACAGACTTTCTAAAGTGGAAAGAAAATTATAAATGAGAGGGTAACCTCAAAGAAAAATGATAAACTTTCACATCAAAATTAAAAAGAGGACAAGTACAAATATTTACCAAACACTAAAACAATAACAACAAAAGAGATGATAAGATGACTCATAGAAATGAATAAATAAATAAAAGAGCACAGAAAAATATATGTAACAAAGAAATCACAACACCACAAAAAACACATAACAGAAGCTACGGTAAGATGGTGGAATAGGCAGAAGACCTTCTTCAACAAAGAAAAGGGGAACCAATTAACACAGATACAGAAGATAATCCTGGAGCCCTGAGCTTGAAGGGAAGGATGTAAAAGTGGACTAAACTCCAACCAGCAGAAGAATTTGCATGAAAATACCAAAAAGGGAGACTTATGGAGCTGCGGTCTGGCAGTGATCCTGACAGCACAGACAGCTTGGAGATTGCCAAGTGGTGGTAGGGCCTAAGAATTAACCTAAAAATCAGCCCTGATTGCCAGGGACTGCAACAAGGACTGGAAGGGAATTAAAGGAGAAGCAGCTAAGAGAAAAGTGGGCTGAGTTGTGGACTTTAGCCTGTCAGGAGGGCACAGCCATTTTGAATGTTTACAAATGGCCTGATCATTTTGGATATTTAAAGTGACAGTGTTCTTCCAGACTCCAGGGACTTAAGAATAGGCTTCACTTTCTGAGAACCACAAAGAGATCCTGGGCACACGAACTACTGAAAAGGTGTGACATTCCCCCTGTTACTCTTATATCTCACACCCTCTTAGGGAATGGAGGTGCAGCCATCCCTCACTCCCACCCATCTTCTAGGCTGGCAGGAATTCCATCCCAGGCAGTGTGCTCAGACAGAGCCTGGATGCCCTGCCCTGCCCTGTCGAGATTTTTTGTTTTTCTTTTTTTAAGTTTGTTTGTTTGGGTCTGTTTTAAAACTACTACTACTACTATTACTCTTGCCCTTTTTATTATCATTCTTTATTCTTCCCTTCTCAGGTTCTACTTTTCAGCTTTTTTTCTATTCCCTGTTCCTGGCTCCAATTTTTTTTTTTTTTTCTTTCTTTCTTGTGGGTAACCCCGTTCATTGTTTTTTCTTTTTCCATTTCTCCCATTTTTTCCTCCAATATTCTCCTTCTTGACTTTTTTCTCTTATTGCCCTCTCCCCAGATATTGCAATGTTTTTTTTGTTGTTGTTGTTTTGTTTTTGTTTTTTTCCCTTTTCTCTTTTTGGTTCCTGTGTGACTACATGGTGTGTTTTTTGTCCACTTGCTTTTACTTTTTTGATGGTTATTCAGTTGCTATTTTTGTCTAACTGAGTGGGAGACAGCAATAGACTCTATGCAACACAAGTATACCCACACCACCTGCAGTTGCACTTACTGAGTGACAGTCACCACCTCCTTCTGCACCAATGGGCCTATGATAAATAACCACCAAGAAGAGCCCAACTAACCCTTTTCTGCTCTTCACAAACAGTTAACAGAGATCTAAATACAATAATAATGTCACGATGTCTCAGAGGCAACAGACCATCTCACTCCACACAAAGAAGCAAGATAAAGTGGTAAAACAAAGGAGCAGCATACAGACCCAGAACACATCCCTAAGGAAGAAACAGCATTGGAACACCCTGATCAGGGATTCAAAAGAATTATATTTAGGTATCCTCAAAAGATTGAGAGGAAGATCAAGGAAAACACAGACAAATCCCTAGAACAATTTTGGAAAAAAAATACAAGAACAAAATGACAAAATAAATGAAAAATTAGAAATGACACAAAATCTACAGATAGAAATCCTGAAGATTAATACTAAATTGTCAGAAATAGATAACACATTGCAAGGGCAAAGGGATAGAACTGATGCAATGGAAGACAGAATTAATGCAAATACCTGAATACTTCTTTGGAAAGGGATCATCAGAAAAAAGATCAAAACAAAATGAAGAAAGCCTAAGGTTCATGTGGAATACCATCAAAAGGAATAACTTATGTGTCATTGGAATTCCAGAACA
>NW_006922194.1:363664-373423 GCF_000298275.1 Orycteropus afer afer
GAAATTTTGAATAGACTTATAACAAAAGAATAAATTGAATAGGTCATTAAAAAAAAAAAAAAAAAACTACTAACAAATAAAAGTCCTTGCCCAGATAGATTCATCAGAGAATTCTACCAAATGTTTAGAGAATAACTGGCAGAAAACCTACTCAAACTATTCCAGAAAACAGAAAAGGATGATATCCTCCCAAATTTATTTTATGAAGTAAGCATAACCTTGATACCAGAACCAGTCAAACACTTCATTAAAAAAGAAATCTACAGACCAATATCAGTCATGAATATAGATGCAAAAATCTTCAACAAAATCCTAGTCAATAGATTCCAAAAACATTATCAATAAAAAATAGTACATCATGACCAAGTAGGGTTCATACCAGGTATGCAAGGATTGGTCAACATTAGAAAAATAATCAACGTAAACCATCACATAAATCAAATAAAGGAAAAGTATCACATGATCATATCGATCAAAGCAAAAGGCATTTGATAAAAATCTAACACCCTTTCCTGATAAAAACTGTCAGACAAATAGGAATAGAATGGAAATTCCTCATCATAGCAAAAGGGCATATATTCAAAATCAACAGCCAACATTATTCTCAATGGATAGAGATTGAAACCCTTTCCCTTGTGAACAGAAACCAGATAAGGATGGCCTCTATCATCACTTCTATTCAACATTGTCTTGGAAGACCTAGTCAGGGCAAATAAGGCAAGAAAGAGAAATAAAAGGCATCCAAATTGGCAAGGAAAAAATGAAACTATCCCTAATTGCAAATGATATTATCTTATACATAGAAAACCTGAGAGACTCAGAGTGAAAACTACTGGAACTATTTGAGAGATTTAGCATAGTGGCAGGATACATGATAAACATACAAAACTCAATTGGATTCCTCTACACCAGGAAAGAGATTGCTGAAAAGGAAATCAATACCATTTACAATAGCTATAAATAATAATAATAATAAAATATTTGGGAATAAATCCTACCACGGACACAAAAGTCTGATAAAAGAAAATTACAAACACTACTTCAAGAGATCATATGAGATCTATATAAAAGGAAGAACATACCATGCTCATGGATAGGAAGATTGAACATTGTGAAAAAGTCAATACTACTCAAAGCAATCTATACATTCAATGCAATTGCAATCCAGATTCCATCAACATTCTTTAAGAATATGGAAAAATCAATCACTAATTTTATATGGAAAGGAAATAGACCTCGGATAATCAAAGTAGGATATTGAAGAACAAAGTAGGAGGTCTCACACTCCCAGATCTCAAAATACAACTACAATTGTCAAAAACAGCCTGGAACTGGTACAATGACAGACACATAGACCAGTGGAACAGAACTGAGAACCCAGAAATAGATCCTTCAACCTATAGTCAGCTGATCTTTGACAAAGGGTCAAAATTCATTAAATGGGGAAGAGGTAGTCTCTTCAACAAATGGTACTGGCAAAACTGGATATCCATTTGCAGAAAAATGAAACAAGAGCCATACCTCATGTCATACAAAAAAAAAAAAAAACTAACTCTAGGTGGATCAAAGACTTAAATATGAAACCTAAAACCATAAAGTTCATCAAGGACAAAATCACGGCAAACTTAGGGGCCTTACTCTATGGTATAAATAGACTGTCAAGCATAACCCACCAAAAAAAAAAAACTCACTGCCTTTGAGTCAGTCAGATCCAACTCATAGTGACCCCTCTTTGGGTTTCTGAGGAGGTATCATTAAAGAAGTAGATTGCCCAATCTTCCTTCCAAGGAGTGGCTGGTGAGTTTGAACTGCCAGTCTTCTGGTTAGCAGTCAAATGCCTTATGCACTACACCACCAGAGCTCCCAAGCATAACCCAAAACGCACAAACAGCAGAAGATAAACTAGATGATTGGGACCTTCCAAAAATTAAATTCTTATGTTCATCAAAAGTCTTCTCTAAAAGAGTAAAAAGAGAACCTAGAGATTTTGAGGGAAAAAAAAAATTGTCAATTACATATCTGACAAGGGACTCATCTCTAAAATTTATAGAAAAGTCTAACACCTTGACATCAAAAAGATAAACAATCCAATTAAAAAGTGGGCAGAAGACAGGAAAAGACATTTCACCAAAGAAGATATTCAGGCAGCCAACAAACACATGAAGAAATATTTGTGAACATTAGCCATTAGAGAGATGCAAATAAAAACAACAATGAGATATCATCTAACCCCAACCCTAATAGCAAGGTTCAACAAAACAGAAAATAACAAATGCTGGCTAGGTTGTGGAGAGATTGGAACTCTCATACACTGCTGGTGGGACTGTAAAATCGTGCAACCATTGTGGCAATCAGTATGGCATTTCCTTAAAAAGTTTAAAATAGAAATACCATATAATCCTGCAATCCCATTACAACATACATATCCTAAAGAAGTGAGAGCCAGGACATGAACAAATATATGCACACCCATGTTCTTTGCAGCATTACTCACAATAGAAAAGAGATAGAAACAACCTAAGTGCTCATCAACAGAAGAACAGATAATCAAACTATGATACATACATACATACAATGGGATACTTGAGAATTATGTAGAATCTGTGAAACATCACATAACGTGAATGAATTTGGAGGGGATTATGCTGAGTGAAATAAGTCAATCACAGAGGACAAATATTGTATTAATCACTACTGTAAAAAGTCAAGGAAAGATTTATATATGGAAAGAAAGTTTCTCTGTTGGTTACCAGTGGTGGGAGGGTTGGGGAGGGAACATTGCTAGATAGGTAGAGACATGTATTGACTAGGGTGAAAGGAAAGGCCATATACCAAAAGCTAGTGACCAACACAATAACAATAAGGAAAAGGAAGATTCAGAGAGGTACACAAGAGGTACACACAACAAAGATAATCCCTTTTACATATACAATACTGTATTATCAGTGAAAACAAACATTAATCTATGGATAAATAGATGGGTAGACAGGCTGAATCATCAGGTATGTCTAGGCAAAAAGGAATATACCCATGACTGTATATAAGGTTGGCAGATGATATTTCTATATACATATTTGTATTTGCTGTAAGAATGTCCATATAACTAGAACTAACAGGGGGCAAAGTTATAATAACTTCTTAGGCACAGTCAACCACCCTGTGGAGCAAGATATTGGACCTGCGGGCTCAGGACCAAGGTAGCAGGGGATATCAAGCTCAGTTGGCATAACATACTACACTAAAACATTGTTCTATATGAGTCAGGGCCGACTCGATGGCACATAACAACAACAACAATATCCTACTTTGCTGAGTAACGACTAGGGTCTTAAAAGCTTGCAAGTGGCCACCTAGGTGCAATGATGTGTCTCTCCTCATCCAGAGCAAAGAAGAATGAAGAAAAGCAAAGACACAAGTGAACAATCAGTCCAAGGGACTAGTGGACCATGTGAACCTATATGACCATGAAACCAGAAGAACTAGATGGTGCAAGGCAACCAATGTCAACCACTCAAAAAGGGATCAGTGCAAGAGATCCTGGATAGAGTGGGAGAACAAGATAGAACAAACCTCAGAATCATTAATAATAATAATAATAATAATAAAGAACAGATTTACTAGTCTGACAGAGCCTGGTGAGACCTCTGAGACTATGGGCCTTTGTTACCTTTCAGGTCTTGAATTGAACTCAATTCTGTGGCTTCCAGGAACAATAGACAGGCATATACCAAAATCTATGAGCTATGAGTCTATTCCAACTCATAGCAACCACCACTGGGTTTCCAAGGCAGTAAATCTTTATGGATGTAGATTGCCCCATCTTCCTTCTACAGTGTGGCTGGTGAGTTGAACCGCCAACCTTCTGGTTAGCAGTCAAATGCTTTAGGCACTACACCACCAGAGCTCCTTTAGATAGGCATATAGTGTGAACATTTACATCAGATAGTTACACTCCTTAGAACGATCAAGAATGGGAGAACAGAAGGGCAGTATTTACACAGGGATATAGTTCAGGAGGCAGAAATACACAAGAAAGGACACAGGGAAGAGGTGCCTACAGGGAAGAAGTGGGAAGAGAGCTGTTACATTGTGAGAAATTATGGTCAGTGTCATGAAGCAAAATGTGTATGAACTGCTGTATGGAAAATGAATTTGCACCGTAAACGTTCATCCAAATCACAATTTAAAAAAAAAAAAAAAACTGTCAATGTGGGCTTAATTTGGAGAGAATTTCAAAATTATTTGGTCACTACAGGACTTCTATAATGGGATCTACCATTCTAATTACTCCTTAGGTTTTTTATTTAATATTTTCTTTAGGTTTAGAAAGGCTATGTGCAAAGAAATGGTTCCACTCATAAAGAACCAAACTTTACATAATTAAGAGTTTCTAAAAAGAGATTAAAATGATAATCTCTTCCTAACTGAGATAAAACAAAAATGTTCATATTTTTCTTTGAAAACTTTCTTTGTATAAATAATTTAATTGAAATTTTAAGGGAAAACTTAATTCTCAGATCTATTACAATGCTGTCATGCACTGAATAGTATCCCCAAAAAATGTGTGTCACTTTGGTTGGGCCATGATTCTCAGTGGTATTGTAGGTACATAATGATGTAATTTGGCAATTGTGTGATCTGATGTAAACTGCCAATCAGTTGTAAAGAGATTAGGATGGGATGAAACATCCTCAATGAACTCACAGTCCTGATATGATGTAAAGGCACTTTACCTAGTGTGGCTTGTTCAACCATTTATCTCACAAGAGATAAAAGGCAAGAGAAGTGAATAGAAAGGAGGGACCCTGACTACAACCAAAAAAGAAGAGCTGGGAGCAGAGTCTGTCTTTTGGACCCAGACTCCCTGTGCTGAGAACCTCCTAGACCCAGGGGCACATTATTGCCAAGATACGTGGAGATCTCCTAGGAATCAGAAAGGAGAAGCTGAAGACACAAGCACATTCCTCTAGAACTGACACAGAGAAAAAGGCTTCCCCTAGAGCCAGCACTCTAAATTTAGACTTCTAGCCTCCTAAACTGAGAAAATACATTTTTGGTTCTTAAAGCCATCCACTTGTATTTCTATTACAACAGCACTAGACAACTAAGACAAATGCTAACTTTCCCATTTACTTTAATGTTTACTTTTTTGTGTTTCAGATTTGAAATTTAATGATCTCTTAATAAAATTTTATAGTCTTTTAATACACATGGAAAGTGGCACTTTTAGCTGTTTTAAGTGTTAATAAAATTCACTTAATTATGTTTTACTGTTATTTCATTGAGCTATTTTAGGTTTACTCTTTTAGCTCTTACACATGTAGAACTCCTTAGTTCTATATGGGTGCTATATGTGTGTAAGAATTTTGGAATTGGGCCTCTGGTTTATTTCTTGAATCCTCACTTGAATTGCCTTTGCTTAGTTTTCAAAAGGTAGTTTCCCAAATCTCTATTCATTTGTACATTGTGCCCTCTCTTTCTCTTTGTAAATGTGTACGATTCATACCCCTCCCTAGCTTTTCTTTCCAGAAGTTCTGGTCTATGAAACATTGTTGCTTAGCAACAGGTTAACTAGCTCTTTCTTTCTATAGTGTACTACAAAAGAGCTGATCAAAGCCCCCACAAACTCTTGTCTATCAAATGAATGTAGAGATACAATTTCTTATGCTATATTACTGATGGGACTTATAATTTAGTATGTCTTTAAACTGCACAAGATTGAAAACTGTGTGTTTGAAAATCCAATGTTTCTTATTAAATTTTGCATATTTGTATTGCTGTTAATTAGAATAAATCTGTTTTTTCTAAATATAAAAAATCAAACAAACAAATATAAACATGATTTTAAGGCCTTCCAAAGTATCTTTTCTTACTAAAGTTTGCTTTGTATAAATAGCTGTTTTGAATAAAAAGAGATTGAGGACAACATAATCTTCATAGATCTTATTGGGATTTAAATAACCTGCAGAAGTCAATTTGTGGTCCACAGATGCAGTGCTATACTTTTGAGAAATCAAAAACATCTGAAAAATTTTTAAAGTTAAATTCTATTGAACTGGGAAGCAAGTAAAGCTGGGACTTAGTTTCTCATTTGGTTATAAAGGACCATAACATTCTAGATTCTTCACTTATTAAGTAAGCTGTTCTAAAAATCCTTGTTGTTAGGGAAGAAGATAAGAAAGAGCTCTTAGGCCACTTTGGATAAAGAAAACATATTTAGCTTTAAAAAGATGCCACAACCATAAACTCAATATTAAATTTTATAATTTTTTTTTAAAATTTCAAGACTTATGATACCAACCAAGATGTAGTAAGTGAACTACAGCCTCTCTCTCCCATATATTACAATGAAAAGTTCTAGCCAAAAATAAGAAGCAACTACCTGAGAACTCTGAAAAGTAAATAATTGCAGGCATATTGGAGGGGGAGTCAAAACTTGAAGCAATCTCTATAGGAATGAATTTCCCAATTTTTTTGTACTCTAAAATCTCCCAACTTGGATGATAGGCAGCTCAGTTACAAAACTGTACAGTTTGCATGTGCAATAAAAAACCCCACGAAAACTCCTGTTATTCCAGACAGAGGACTGGGTAAGAGGAGCTCTGTGAACCAGTGAATGCAGAGAAATGTTTCAGTGTTCTTGCTGCCCTTTCTTTCCCTCTCTCTCCTCCTTTCTCCTCTCCCTCCTCTCTCTCTCCCCTCCCCTGTCTGTCTTCTCTATCTCTCCCTTATTTCCTCTCTTCTCTCTTTCTGATTGTCCCAGCCTTCCTATAAGGGAGGTCTCAGTCATGGTATCATGCCATGACAGCACAGACGAAAAAAACTACAAGAGAACTCAGTCTTTATGGCCAAAGAACTTGGAAAAGAGGTTCCTGGAAGCTAAATAGTGTATATCACTGAATCCTAGAGAAGAAAGAGTGAGATTAGAGGAATTCCTAGGTCTGTGCATGAACTGGCACAAGTTGTGAGCTGGATAAGCCTCCAGAGTCAAGGACAAACCCAAAGATTCACAGCAAAATCTTCAAAACCTGAACAGTCATTAGAATCACTGCTAATAGGAGAGACAGAATTTTCAGTCTGAACATAACTTGGCTGATTTCCTGCTTACAATGAATATTTCCATTTGAACAGGATGCAGAGTCTCACGACAAGTTATTCAAAATGTCCAGGATGCAATTCAACATTGCTTGATACTCAAAGATCTGAGAAACTATGGCCCATTCACAAGGGAAAAGACAATATATGTGAAGCCAAAAGTGACCAAGATATGGGATCAACAGACAAAAAATTTAAAGCAGTGATTACAATTGTACTTTCAAAAGTACCATGAGTATTGTTGTTGTGGTTACAAATAAATTTTAGGAAGTAGACAAATTCAATCAATACTCATCTGTTAGTTGGTCATAGTGTGGTGGTTTGCATGTTGCTGTGATGCTGGAAGGTATTTCACCAGCATTTCAAATACCAGCAGGGTCACCCATGGTGGACAGGTTTCAGCAAGAGCTTCCAGACTAAGACAGATAAGGAAAAAGGATGTGGCAGTCTATTTCTGGGGGGAAAAAAAAAAAATGGCCACAGAAAACCTTATGAATACCAGTGGAACATTGTCTGAGATAGTGTCAAAAGATGAGCCCTTCAGATTGGAAGGCATTCAAAATACAATTAGGAAAGAGCTACCTCCTTGAAGTAGAGTTGACCTTAATGGCTTAATTATCTGAAGAGTAAAGTGTTCAAGACTTTCATTTGCTGCTCAAGAAACAGCTGCAAACATCCACTAATAACAAGGACATGGAATGTACAAAGTATGAATCTGGGAAAGCTGAGAGTTATCAAAAATGAAGGAATGCATAAAGATCAATACCTAAGGCATTACTGAGCTGAAATAGATTGTATAGGCCATTTTGAATCAGACAATCATATGGTCTACTATGCTGGGAATGACAAGTTGAAGAGGAATGAAATCACATTCATTGTCAAAAAGAACATTTCAAGATCTGTCCTGAAGTATAATGCTGTCAGTGATAGGATAATATCCATATGTCTACACAGAAAACCAGTTAATGCTACTATTACTCAAATTTATGCACCAACCACTAAAGCCAAAGATGAAGAAATTGAAGATTTTTAATAACTTCTGCAATCTTAAATTGACCAAAGGCGCAGTCAAATTGCATTGATAGTTACTGGTAATTGGAACATGAAAATTGGAAACAAGGAGAAGCACCAGTAGTTGGAAAATATGGCCTTGGTGATAGAAAAGTAGCCAGAGATCATGTGATAGAAATTTGCAAGACCAATGACTTATTCGGGAGCTCTGGTAGCATAGTGCCTAAGGCACTTGACTGCTAACCAGAAGGCCGGCGGTTCAAACCCACCAGCCACTCCTCGGAAGGAAGGTTGGGCAATCCTACTTCCATAGTGATACTGCCTCAGAAACCCAAGGAGGGGTTGCTATGAGTCAGGGCGACTCAACAGCAAATAACAACAACAACATGACTTATTCATTGCAAATACCTTCTTTTCAACAATGTAAACAGTGGAGATATCACCAGATGAAATATACAGGAATCAAATAGACTACGTCTGTGGAAAGAGATGATGGAAAAGCTCATTATCAGTCAGAACAAGGTCGGGGCTAACTGTGGAAAAGACCATCAATTGCTCCTTTCCAAGTTTAAGTTGAAGCTGAAGAAAATTAAAACAAGTCATTGAGAGCCAAACTACAACCGTGAATATGTTGTTGTTGTTGTTGTTACGTGCCATTGAGTCGGACCTAACTTATAGTCACCCCTCCTTGGGTTTCCGAGGCAGTATCACTATGGAAGTAGATTGCCCAACCTTCTTTCCAAGGGGTGGCCGGTGGGTTTGAACCATCAGCCTTCTGGTTAGAAGTCAAGTGCCTTAGGCACTACGCTACCAGAGCTCCCACCTTGAATATAGCCAACCTGAATTTAAAAATCATCTGAAAAATATATTTGATGCATTGAACACAAATGACAAATGCAAAAATGGTGTGGTGGCAGAGGCATCCTCAAACCCCTTGACAAAGGGGAGACAGAATCACCATCAGCAACCTCAGCCCAGGACTGATTCCTATGATGTGGATGTCAGACATATCACCACCTTTTTGCCAATTCTAACACCATCTGTCTCTCACACAGGAGCATTCTCTACTTCTCTGCTGGTTTGATAATTTTTTGCAGTGGCTACACAGACCTCACAGACAAAGCTCATGATTATGGGTTTGTTTTCTTTTTTATTATTGTGATTTGGGTGAAGATTTACAGAGCAAATTCACTCTCCATACAGCAGTTCACATATACTTTGTCTCATGTCATTGATCACAGTTTACCACAATGCAACAGCTCCCCTCCCACTTCCTCCCCATAGTTACCTCTTCCCAGTGACCATCCCTCAATACTCTCCTGCCCCCTGAGCTGTCTCCCTGTGCATAAACAGCCCTTTCTTCTCCCATAATTGTTCTCTCCAGGGCATGTGTCTACTTGAGGTAAATGCTTAACTCACATGCCTGTACTTTGTTTGGCTGGAAATCACAGGTGTAGGTTCAATTCCAGACCTGAAGGGCAGCTAGGGGCCATAGTCTCAGTGGTTCCAACAGGCTCTATTGGACCAGCCAACCTGATCCCAACCATCTTTTTTTTTTTTCCCCTCCAAATGATTTTGAGTTTTGTTCCACATTGTTCTCCCTCTCTATCCAGGATCTCCTACATCCCTTCCAAGTGGATGACAGTGGTAGCC